>NC_084633.1:42080299-42145299 GCF_033978795.1 Nerophis ophidion | reverse complement strand
CTGTCTGTAACTACAGTTGGTCGCTACATCTGTAAGTGCAAGTTAAAACTCTACTATGCAAAGTAAATGCCATTTATCAACAACACCCAGGAACGCCGCCGGCTTCGCTGGGCCGGAGCTCATCTAAGATGGACTGATGCAAAGTGGAAAAGTGTCCTGTAGTCTGAGGAGTCCACATTTCAAATTATATTTGGAATCAGAGGACGTGGTGTCCTCCGGAACAAAGAGGAAAACAACCATTCAGATTGTTATTGGCGCAAAGTTGAAAAGCCAGCATGTGTGATGGTATGGGGGTGTATTAGTGCCCAAGGCGTGGGTAACTTACACATCTGTGAAGGCAACATTAATGTTAAAAGGTACATACAGCTTTTGGAACAACATATGTTGTTATCCAAGCAATCTTTATCACGGACGCCCCTGCTTATTTCAGCAAGACAATGCCAAGCCACGTGTTACAACAGCGTGGTTTTGTAGTAATAGAGTGCGGGCACTTTCCTGGCCCGCCTGTAGTCCAGACCTGTCTCCCATGGAAAATGTGTGGCGCATTATGAAGTGTAAAATACGACAAAAAAGACCCCAGCTTGTTGAAGGACTGAAGCTCTACATAAAACAAGAATGGGAAAGAATTCCACTTTTAAAGCTTCAACAATTAGTTTCCTCAGTTCCCAAACGTTTATTGAGTGTTGTTAAAAGAAAAGGTGATGTAACACAGTGGTGAACATGCCCTTTCCCAACTACTTTGGCACGTGTTGCAGCCATGAAATTCTAAGTTAATTATTATTTGCAAAAAAAAAAATGTTTATGAGTTTGAACATCAAATATGTTGTCTTTGTAGCATATTCAACTGAATATGGCTTGAAAAGGATTTCCAAATCTTTGTATTCTGTTTATATTTACATCTAACACAATTTCCCAACTCATATGGAAACGGGGTTTGTGTATATATATATATATATATATATATATATATATATATATATATATTTACACACTTGCATGTATATATAATATCATTCACATGTGTAATAAATACACTGTGGTCATGTGTATCATGCATCAAGTGGTGTATTATTTACCTTCTTCTGAATGACAAGTGTGAGTGTTGCCAGGCTGTAGATGACCAGGAGGACGAAGGTTAACCATAGCAGAACATGTCCCACCATTAGCTTGTTTTTTTCTGCAAACAAAAGAAAACATTTTATTATTCTTATCATCACTTTGAAGTAAGCTGAAATCTCAACTGAGTTAACAATGTTTTAAGAAATATTCAAAACACATATTTTCATTTCATCAAATGTAAGCAGATTTGAAGCCTCCTCCTCGAGTCATTAGGTGAATCTACTATTTAGAGCTTTTTATTTTTAATAAATGTTGAATATTTTGAGTTGGGAATGAAGATGTTGCTATTAATCTGACTGTTACTTGTGGACATGACATGCTTCTACTTGTCGGGTGTCCATTTTGACTTGAGTGACTTGATACGGTTACAGTAACAACTGAAAGGGTTTACCTTTAACAACAAGAATGGTTCCCAGCCCTACATGCTGAGTCCTAGGTCTGGGTTCTCCGTGGGACAGGGTGCTGCCGCAGTAGTAAATCCCGCTGTCGTTGGCGTCGAGGGACATTATTTGTAAAGTTGCTCCTTGGAGGCTGTACTTGTGAGGCTGTTTGTCCGGGTGGAGAGGAAAATGACTATCGCGCTTGAAAGCGAACCATTGGTGACGCAGGCCCTTGGTGGAGCAGTTGGGGTGGACCCTGCACCAGATCTCGGCGTCTTGTCCCGTCCCTCGTGAAATGACATCGCTGGCTTGTGATAGGCAGCTTTGGAGCTGGGCCGCGCCTGAAAGAACAGACGGGCAAAGTGGAGTACTGAAGACTGGGTCCGCGGAGCAAAAGTGCTTACCTTGTGGTGGCTGGCAGGTGAGAATGAGAGAGAACCAAAACCAAGACAACATGTCTGCAGACGAGCAATCAGTGTTCTCATGAGTCTGTGCACCAGGCGATGAAAATGGGTAAATTCCACTTACTCAACATTTACTTCCTTCCGCTTTTTCATCAGGCCTGCACAGCTTTGCAACATGGCTAACTAGGTTTTGCTCAGTCTAATTGAGTTGAGCGGAGTCACCTGACCTATTGTTCCGTGGTGTGGTCTTCTCTGCTGGCCTAACATAAACCATGATCATAGATTCTTCAAAGTTCATTATAATCTACTTTCTGTAAAGTATTCATCATATTCCCTTCATGTCTTATTATCCTCCAGTACTGCTTGTTAGACCTTTCATCCAATCAGACTTCAGCCAGCTTGTTGCCAGCGCTGCATACATTCTGCCCGATGGACAGTTCATTGACGGCTGATAGACAGTTGATAGATTACTGATAGACTGCTGACGGCTGATAGACGGCTGATAGACAGTTATAAATGGGTTGTACTTGTATAGTGCTTTTCTACCTTCAAGGTACTCAAAGCACTTTGACACTACTTCCACATTTACCCATTCACACACACATTCACACACACATTTACACACACATTCACACACTGATGGAGGGAGCTGCCATGCAAGGCGCCAACCAGCACCCATCAGGAGCAAGGGTGAAGTGTCTTGCTCAGGACACAACGGACGTGACGAGGTTGGTACTAGGTGGGATTTGAACCAGGGACCCTCGGGTTGCGCTCGGCCACTATCCCACTGCGCCACGCCGTTGATAGACAGCTGATAGATGGTTGATAGACAGCTGATAGACAGTTGATAGATAGCTGATAGACAGTTGATAGATAGCTGATAGACAGTTGATAGACAGCTGATAGACTGCTGATAGACAGTTGATAGACGGCTGATAGACTGCTGATAGACAGCTGATAGACTGCTGATAGACAGTTGATAGACGGCTGATAGACTGCTGATAGACAGTTGATAGACAGCTGATAGACTGCTGATAGACAGTTGATAGACGGCTGATAGACTGCTGATAGACGGCTGATAGACAGCTGATAGACAGTTGATAGATAGCTGATAGACAGTTGATAGACAGCTGATAGACAGTTGATAGACAGCTGATAGACAGTTGATAGACAGCTGATAGACAGTTGATAGATAGCTGATAGACAGCTGATAGACAGCTGATAGACAGTTGATAGATAGCTGATAGACAGTTGATAGACGGCTGATAGACGGCTGATAGACAGCTGATAGACGGCTGATAGACAGCTGATAGACATTTGATAGACAGCTGATAGACGGCTGATAGACAGTTGATAGACGGCTGATAGACAGTTGATAGATGGTTGATAGACGGCTGATAGACAGTTGATAGACAGCTGATAGACAGCTGATAGATTGCTGATAGACTGCTGACGCCTGATAGACGGTTGCTAGAAGCACTTTTCAATACATATTAAAATGTATTTATTGTATATATTTTATTTCTCTACCTCATTTTATCCATGCAGCTTCTGCATATTGGATGTAATGACAACAAAAGCTTTGCTAAGAAAGATTGCATAATGTGTATAACATTTTAAATGATAAATGATTTTAATACTCATAGTCAAAGGTAACTTAAATTTTCTGTAGTCCACCATGGTTATGGTCCCTTGTTCCCCACCCCTGTGTAGTGTGTAGTCCTCGCCCCCACCCACCCCCGTCCCTGGCTATGGTCCCTTGCCCCCCCGTATATTCCCAGACTACAGTCCCTTGTCCACCGCGTGTAGTCCCTGGTTATAGTCCCTTGACCCCCCCGTGTTGTCCCTGGCTATAGTTCCTTCTCCCCCCGTATAGTCCCAGGCTATGGTCCCTTGTCCACCCCGTATAGTCCCTGGCTATGGTTCCTCGTTCCCCCCCGTATAGTCCCTGGCTATGGTTCCTTGTCTCCCCCGTAAAAGTCCCTGGCTATGGTCCCTCGCCCCCCCCGTATAGTCCCTGGCTATGGTCCCTTGTCCCCCCTGTATAGTCCCTGACTATGGTTCCTCACCCCCCCCCCCCCGTATAGTCCCTAGCTATGGTTCCTTGTCCCCCCCCCTCCGTAAAAGTCCCTGGCTATGGTCCCATGTTCCCCCCGTGTAGTCCCTTGCTATGGTCCCCTGCCCTGCCCCTGTGTTGACCCTGGCTATGGTCCCTTGTCAACCCCCCTCCCAACCCCTGTGTAGTCCCTGGCTATTGTTCCCTCTTCCTTAATGCCATGAATTGATGAAGGTGGACCCCGACTTAAACAAGTTGAAAAACTTATTGGGGTGTTACCATTTAGTGGTCAATTGTACAGAATATGTACTGTACTGTGCAATCTACTAATAAAAGTTTCAATCAATCAATCAATCCCTCACCCCATGTAGTCCCTGGTTATGGTCCCTTGTCTATGGTCCCTTGTCCCCCCTTATAGTCCCTGGTTATGGTCCCTTGTCCCCCCTTATAGTCCCTGGTTATGGTCCCTTGTCCCCCCTTATAGTCCCTGGTTATGGTCCCTTGTCTATGGTCCCTTGTCCCCCCTTATAGTCCCTGGTTATGGTCCCTTGTCCCCCCTTATAGTCCCTGGCGAAGGTCCCTTGTCCCCCCTTATAGTCCCTGGCGAAGGTCCCTTGTCCCCGCCCCCGGTGGCCAGCCACGCACATACACTAGGGAGGCGGGACATATCCGCTGCCAGTCAAAGGTCTAACCAATCACAGCCGCCGTCTGTGTTGTGTTCACGCCCCCTTCCACGTCGACCTGCGTTCTCGCCATATTTCCAAGCCGCAGAAGAGAAGACCCTTAATTTGCTTTGGTCCCCTTTTGCTCGCAAACGCAGGCGGAAGGTCCCGTTGGAAAGTAGACAAGTGTAGCAGGAAAAAGTATAATATCTGCGGGCTGCAGCCATGAACATCTTCCGACTGACTGGAGATCTCTCGCACTTGGCGGCGATCATCATCTTGCTGCTGAAGATCTGGAGGAGCAGGTCGTGTGCAGGTGAGTGGCAGCAACTCTTCTTCTATACTATTCACTCATGTCTTATATTGTGCAGGTGAGTGGCAACAACTCTTCTTGTATACTCTTAATTCATGTCTTATATTGCTGGCTCAATTCAACTTAACTGACTCCTGCAGGCTTACATTACTGGACTGCTAGCTAAGTAGCTCCCCATTCATTAGTAGGACTAGCACTCCTTCACAGGGAAGTGTATAATAATAATAATAATAAAATGAAGTGATTAACACTTGACCTAACTGTGTGATTTTGCTATATAATTGATTAGCTTTGGAGTGTTTGAGTTTGCTAACCCACGGTTGGAGCGCGACTACTACATTCAAAGTGTAAAATGACTGCCGGTCGTGTTGTTTGTCGCCTTGCGTCAATTATGCACACACATTTCAGTCCTTTTTGCATTTCAATCTTTTCCGCACAACACACACATCACCACGCCGAGTATCGATCGCTCGGTGTTCGGTTGTTGCTGTCTGGCCTCTGACGTGGCGTGGAGAAGGCGCTACGGAAGTAGCTAACGTGCTAGCTAGTTAGCTGCACAGTACGACGACACTCTTCCGACACTAACTCGAGGAACGGGGTTTATTGCCGTCATTGTCGCCGAAAAAGACGCACTTATCAACTCTTACTACAATGTTACTGTGGCGTCAAAAGCTTTATAGAAGACAAAAGGTCATGTTCGATTATATTTAAAGGCCTACTGCAATGAGATGTTCTTATTTAAACGGGGATAGCAGGTCCGTTCTATGTGTCATACTCGATCATTTTGCGATATTGCCATATTTTTGCCGAAATGGTTTAATAGAGAACATCAACGATAAAGTTCGCAACTTTTGGTGCTGATAATAAAGCCTTGCCTGTACCGGAAGTAGCAGACGATATGCGCGTGACGTCACGATGGCGCTGCTCACATTAAACATTGTTTGCAATCATGGCCACCAGCAGCGAGAGCGATTCGGACCGAGAAAGCGACGATGGTGCAGTTGGGAGAGTGGCCGTGCACAACCCGAGGGTCCCTGGTTCAATCCCCACCTAGTACCAACCTCGTCAAGTCTGTTGTGTCCTGAGCAAGACACTTCACCCTTGCTCCTGATGGGTGCTGGTTAGTGCCTTGCATGGTAGCTCCCTCCATCAGTGTGTGAATGTGGAAGTCGTGTCAAAGCACTTTGAGTACCTTGAAGGTAGAAAAGCGCTATACAAATACAACCCATTTACCATTTAATTTGAGCAAGGATGAAAGATTCGTGGATGAGGAAAGTGAGAGTGAAGGACTGGAAGAAAATAAAAGACTATACAGTGGGAGCGATTCAGATGTTATTAGACAAATTTACTCGGATAATTCTGGAAAATCCCGTATCTGCCTATTGTGTTACAAGTGTTTTAGTGAGATTATGTGGTGGTACCTGTACAACCTGAAGGTTGGCCCCGCACCTTTCTTCTGCACCACTCGACGGGTGGTGGCGATGCCCATCTCTGCCCTTCGCAAGGGACCCTCTTCGAAACACGATCTTTCGAAATGATCGCTGCATAATGCACCGTACTTTGTGTGTGTGGTCCAATCCAACTGTGTTCGCTTGACATCTCTGTTCCATAGTAAAGCTTCGCCGTCGTCTTTAGGGAATGTAAACAATGAAACACCGGCTGTGTTTGTGTTGCTAAAGGCGGCTGCAATACAACGCTTCCCACCTACAGCTTTCTTCTTTGATGTCTCCATTATTCATTGAACGAATTGCAAAATATTCCGCAACACAGGTGCCCAGAATACTGTGGAATTATGCGATGAAAACTGACGACTTATAGCTGGGAACGATGCTGGGACAAAATGTCCTCTACAATGCGTGACGTCACGCGCACTCGTCATCACACCGAGACGTTTCAGCAGGGTATTTTGGCGCGAAATTTAAAATTTAAATTTAGTAAACTAACCCGGCCGTATTGGCATGTGTTGCAATGTTAATATTTCATCATTGATGTATAAACTATCAGACTGCAGGGTCGGTGGTAGTGGCTTTCAGTAGGTCTTTAAGTGCCATCCATCTTCTTCTGCTTATCTGAGGTCGGGTTGCGGGGGCAGCAGCCTAAGCAGGGAAGCGCAGACTTTCCTCTCCCCAGCCACTTTGTCCAGCTCTTCCCAAGGGATCCTGAGGCGTTCCCAGGCCATTCGGGAGACATAGTCTTCCCAACGTGTCCTGGGTCTTCCCCGTGGCCTCCTGCCGGTTGGACGTGACCTTACGTGTCAACACTTAAATATCCTTTATATCAGGTATGCCCATTGCGTCGATCGCGGAGGGTGTGTCAGTCGATCGCAAGCCAGGCATTAAAAAATAGACATAAACATGAGCAATCATCACTCTTCACCAAGACTTCACTTTGGTGAGTTGTTTGACATTCTCGGCACCCGAGGATCTTGTGAGATGACGCTGGCTGCTGCCAGCTCATTATTAAGAAAAAAATCACTGACAGGACGGAGAGAAACACTTTTTATTTCAACAGACTCTTGGCTGTCTAAACTCTAAGGACCGACTGCACAGTTCCTGTCTTCACCATAAAAGACCTGCTTCATCCTGCCTGTGCTAACAAAATAAGAGTCTCAGAAAGGTAGCCTGCACAAGCTAGCAAGCTACGGAGTTTGATGCCAATGTATTTCTTCTAAAGTTGTTGCACCTTTCCTGCTTGCGGCGCCTAGACCGTAGTCAAGGAGCGCAGGGGAGACACTTCTCCAAGGCCGATGGATTCTCGGGGCAACACCCTTCACTTTACCCGGCAGTGGGTCTTCACAATTCCGGACTCCAGGGCAAAATGAGCGATTAGTTGCAAATCGTGGCTTTTTATTTCCGTCTTGCACACACTCAAAATCCCACACAAAACCACTAGCCACTCAGCGACCGCTCCCTCTCCTCTCTCGCCCACACACTCACCTGCTGCCAGACATTAAAGGGCCACACACATATGCTACTCTCATAACAAAGTGTTTAAAAACCAGTATGCAAGTTGGACAAATGAGATGCCAAATCCAACCACTTTCATGTGGTATTGGACAGAAAGGGGGACTTTTTTTCTCCTCTATTTGAAAATGCGGACGTTATCAGCACCACTGTCTGATTCCAATCTATGCAAGTCATCAGAATCAAATACACCAACTTATATTCTTGTCTTCATGAAAAAAGGGAATCTATGTGCGTTAAACATGCTTGTATTATCATTAAACACCATTAACTTGTTAACAAAAATGTCTCTTTCATAAATAAATAAATATAAATTATAAATAGGAATGAGGTAGATCTCCTCGACTTGGTCAATTGAAAAGTAGCTCACCTGCAGAAAAAGTGTGAGCGCCCCTGCTTTATATTATAGCTTGTAGTTACCGAATTTAATATAAAACGTATTTTCTTAGCTGGTGAGGGAAGGCCATTTGTTAGAGAAATGACACGACTCTTTTCAAAAATCTGTCTCATAAGCACTAGAACACAATAAAATGGAATGGACTTTATTGTCATTATATTTGCATGTAACGAGATTAAGGACTACAACTAGTGGAAACAAATATGGAATCAAAATAAATCACATAAGTAATAAAGTTGGAAAATAAGAATATAAATGAACAGACTTCTATCCAATAAAAACAATAAGCAACCCTGTATATTATACAAAAAACTGTACAATATACAGAACAAATCAAGAGTACCAGCGTAATAAAGTAATGAAAATCAGTGTCGGACATATTGCACTCGAAGGGGTAATACTGCACAGTAGGGTATTGGGGTAGGATATTGTATAGGGGGGAATAAATTATTATAAGTTTGAGTTGAAGATGGTGACAACTCTGGGAAAGAAGCTGTCTCTCAGCCTGTTTGTTCTGGCTCTGATGCACCTGTAGCACCTGCCCCATGGTAGCAGGTGGAAGCCAGGGTGTGTGCTGTCCTTGGTGATGCTTTTTGCTCTGTCGAGGCAACGGGAGTTGTGTAAATCCTTCAGAAGAATATGAGAAATAACCAAAGTGCCCATCTGTTGATGCGGACGATCTTTGACTAGTGTTTTTGCAGTACAATACATCCTTAAAGGCCTACTGAAATGAGATGTTCTTATTTAAACGGGGATAGCAGGTCCATTCTATGTGTCATACTTCATCATTTCGCGATATTGCCATATTTTTGCTGAAAGGATTTAGTAGAGAACATCCACAATAAAGTTGGCAACTTTCGGTGCTAAGAGAAAAGCCCTGCTTCTACGGGAAGTCGCAGACGATGACGTCACATGTTTGATGGCTCCTCACATATTCACATTGTTTATAATGGGAGCCTCCAACAAAAAGAGCTATTCGGACCGAGAAAACAACAATTTCCCCATTAATTTGAGCGAGGATGAAAGATTCGTGTTTGAGGATATTGATAGCGACGGACTAGGAAAAAATAAAAATAAAAAATAAAGTAAAAAAAAAATGCGATTGCATTGGGACGGATTCCGATGTTTTTAGACACATTTACTAGGTTAATTCTGGGAAATCCCTTATCTTTCTATTGTGTTGCTAGTATTTTAGTGAGTTTAACAGTACCTGATAGTCGGAGGTGTGTCTCCACTTGTGTTGACGCCAGTGTCTCAGGGAAGTCGACGGCAGCTTTATGGGCGGCACAAGCTCAGCTTTTCTCCGGTAAGAAGCGACTTTTTAACCACAATTTTCTCACCGAAACCTGCTGGTTGACATGTGGTTGGGATCCATAGTAAAGTTTCACCTCCAGGAATTTTAAACAAGGAATCACCGTGTGTTTGTGCGGCTAAAGGCTAAAGCTTCCCAACTCCATCCTTCTACTGTGACTTCTCCAATATTAATTGAACAAATTGCAACAAATTCAGCAACACAGATGTCCAAAAAAACTGTATAATTATGCCGTTAAGCAGGCGACTTTTAGCTGTGTGTGTGTGTAGTGATCATACTTCCTAAAAACCCGTGACGTCTTGCGTACACGTCATCATTACACGACGTTTCGAAGATGAAACTCCCGGGATATTTAAAATTGTAATTTAGTAAACTAAAGCGGCCGTATTGGCACGTGTTGCAATGTTAATATTTCATCATTGATATATAAACTATCAGACTAGTAGTGGCTTTCAGTAGGCCTTTAAAGACACCAGAGTATTACATTCTTTGAAATAGTAGAATGTTTCTGTGATACCTGGCCGCAAAGAGACATGAAATAATTAATAAGTGACTATATTTTTAACCTTTGCCTGTCCTAATAGACACATCAATGATCTTCTTCATGGGTGTTTAGTACAATATAAGTCACTGTTTGTTATATATTTGTTAAATGGGACAATGCACAATAATGAACATACTGTATAACAGCTTCAAGTGTCAGATTGTAGCCAAAGGTTCATTTCCAACTGCATTGTTGCAGTGTTGTATTTTTCATGCACTTATATTTGCTGTATTTATCCATCACGTGGGGAAGGCTGGTCCATAAAAAATAATACCTACATTAAAAAGATCCCTGGTTCTTGTTACAGAACTGGGGTGTCCAAGTCATTTTAGCTGAGGGAAAATATGTGCTCATGCGGGCCGGACTATTAAAATCGTTGCATTAAAACTACAAAATAAAGACAACTTCAGATTGTTTTCTTTGTCTTACTTTGGCCAAAAATAGAACAAACACATCCTGAAAATATTACAATAAAAATATAGAGAAAACTACCGGCAGCGGTCAAGTTTAGATCCATACAGGGAAGAAGGAAGTGAAAGAATGTTTATAACTGAATACATTTACATATGCATGAAAAGGGTTTTCCTTTTTATATATATTTTTTTATTGAATGAAGTAATGTTTATGACAACCTTTTCCCAAAACACAATATAGAATGTGAGATATAACAGGATGATGCATACATTTGTCATTTGTCCCATGAATTGATTTACGTGGACCCCGACTTAAACAAGTTGAAAAACTTATTGGGGTGTTACCATTTAGTGGTCAATTGTAGGGAATATGTACTGTACTGTGCAATCTAATAATAAAAGTTTCAATCGGTCGATTTTCAAAACGCTTACAAAAAAATGGGACCCCATTCTTATGACTAGATGGGGTCCCTGGGTCCCCATTTTGAAAATTCCTAGCACCAACACTGATGGCAGCTGTGTTCTAATACTAATCAAAGATCATCATAGATCATATCATTCATGGTCCCTGACTTAGACACAGGTTCTAGAACAGGGGTCACCAACCTTTTTGAAAAGCAAGAGCTACTTCTTGGGTACTGATTAATGCCAAGGGCTACCAGTTTGATACACACTTCCAGAAATTGCCAGAAATAGCCAATTTACTCAATTTACCTTGAACTCTATGTTATTATTAATAATTAATGATATTTATCTATGTGGAAACACTGATCATCTTAATGATTTCTCACAATAAATATATATTTTTTGATGACATGTTTTAAATAGGTTAAAATCCAATCTGCACTTTGTTAAAATATATAACAAATTGGACCAAGCTATATTTCTAACAAAGACAAATCATTATTTCTTCTAGATTTTCCAGAACAAAAATTGAAAAAAAAATTAAAAAGACTTTGAAATAAGATTTAAATTAGATTCTACAGATTTTCTAGATTTGACATAATATTTTTTTTTTATTTTAATCATAAGTTTGAAGAAATGTTTCACAAATATTCTTTGTCGAAAAAACAGAAGAATTAAATTGAAATGTATACTGTATATTAATCTTTACAATAAAAAAATAAATTTACTTAAACATTGATTTAAATTTTCAGGAAAGAAGAGGAATGAATTTAAAAGGTAAAAAGGTATATGTGTTTAAAAATCCTAAAATCATTTTTAAGGTTGTATTTTTTTCTCTAAAATTGTCTTTCTGAAAGTTATAAGAAGCAAAGTAAAAAAGTAAATGAATTTATTTAAACAAGTGAAGACCAAGTCTTTCAAATATTTTCTTGGATTTTCAAATTCTATTTGAATTTTGTCTCTCTTAGAATCAAAAATGTCAAGCAAAGCGAGGCCAGCTTGCTAGTAAATAAATACAATTTAAAAAATAGAGGCAGCTCACTGGTAAGTGCTGCTATTTGAGCTATTTTTAGAACAGGCCAGCGGGCGACTCATCTGGTCCCTATGGGCGACCTGGTGTTGGTGACCCCTGTTCTAGAAGGTGTGTTTGCCATAGCCTACATCCCTAAAAACCGCAGAATCTCAGTACCACAGTCTGTTTGTGGTGTTGTGTTGCAAGGCAATTGTAGAATTTGCATGAAAAAGGAAAAAAAAACAAGGAAAGTCACACAAACTTGTTAACAACCACAAACAACATTTTAGTTGTTTAAATGTCACCAATAAATAAATAAATAAAATAATGTGTAGCAAACACATCCTATAGATCCTTGATGTTTCTGCAGTGCATGGTTAAAACCAGCAGAGTGCTCTGGCCCTACTATAGAGGATGTTTGAGTTGACTTGTGCAGGGCGTCCTTAAACACAGCACATCATTGCTGTGCAGGGCGTCCTTAAACACAGCACATCATTGCTGTGCAGGGCGTCCTTAAACACAGCACATCATTGCTGTGCAGGGCGTCCTTAAACACAGCACATCATTGCTGTGCAGGGCGTCCTTAAACACAGCACATCATTGCTGTGCAGGGCGTCCTTAAACACAGCACATCATTGCTGTGCAGGGCGTCCTTAAACACAGCACATCATTGCTGTGCAGGGCGTCCTTAAACACAGCACATCATTGCTGTGCAGGGCGTCCTTAAACACAGCACATCATTGCTGTCATACAGAATATGTCTGACCACAACCAGAGGTTTTGCCAAATGTTTTTAACGTGTCCCTTGATCCTTCTTCCATCTTATTCTACGCTCGTGTACTAAGCTAGACAGGGTTCAGTGTTCAGTGTAAACATGCATGAACATCCCCAGAAGGTGGCGCTGTTCACCAAGGCACAGATGCCTTACCAAGCAGTTGACCTTGTCTTGCCATTCTTTCAAGGTATCTCTGGAAAGAGTCAAATCCTGTTTGCCATTGTGTTCACCACGCGCTACCTGGACCTGCTGACCTCCTTTATCTCGCTCTACAACACATGCATGAAGGTGAGACCAGGACCACTTTTCTCCCCTGCCTACTTAACACCCGGAGTGTGCTAACTTACAAACACAATTAAAGAATGTGGGAGAGGGGGGACTACTTTGACGTCCTGTGAATTAAAGATGCCAAGGTTTATAATGAAGTGCCAAAGAAGACATCAGAGATCTTAGCTTTGGACCGCAGACGACGTAGCAAAGCAGTGTAATGTACGCTAGGTCTCCTTAATAATCAAGTCACTCATGAATGGGAGTTTGCAGAAGGCCTATCAAGACCAGTCGGACATTGTTTGTTGACATTTCTGCACACCTTGTTCTTCAGATGATCTACATCGGCTGTGCGTACGCCACGGTTTACCTGATCTACGCCAAGTTCCGTGCCACTTACGACGGAAATCACGACAGCTTCAGGGTGGAGTTCCTGGTGGTTCCCGTCGGGGGTCTGGCCGTCCTCATCAACCACGACTTCTCCCCGCTCGAGGTGCTTTTGCCCTGACCGTTTTTTGACCCACAACTTAGTGAAACTTTGATGCGTGTGGAGCTTGGTAGGCACAGTTTGGTGAAAGCCAATATCTAAGTTGCATTTAAAGCAGTGTGGGTGGCACTGCTCACTGCTCCCCTCACCTCCCAGGGGGTGATCAAAGGGATGGGTCAAATGCAGAGGATAATTTCGCCACACCTAGTGTGTGTGTGTGTGTGTGTGTGTGTGTGTGTGTGAGACTATCATTGCTACTTATCTCCTACTTCTATCTAGCTGTGGTTTGGATGAATGTTGCATCCAATGATAGGTTGTTGACACATGATGTGGTAAGTTCTGGATCATGTGCTACAACTTTAGATTCCTCGAGTAAAATGTGTGTCAACTATCTGACCTTAGATCCTGTGGACCTTCTCCATCTACCTGGAGTCGGTGGCCATCCTCCCTCAGCTCTTCATGATCAGCAAGACGGGCGAGGCGGAGACCATCACCACCCACTACCTGTTCAGTCTGGGCCTGTACCGGGCGCTCTACCTCTTCAACTGGATCTGGCGCTTCTACTTCGAGGGCTTCTTCGACATGATCGCCATCGTGGCCGGCGTGGTCCAGACCATCCTCTACTGCGACTTCTTCTACCTTTACGTCACCAAAGGTGCGTTGACTTCAACATTACAGAGCGCACCTTGTCCGTCTGTAGGGAGTTCAGCCGGCACTTATTGACGCCGCCTTCTGGAATCATCTGTTTCGTAGAAGAAGACATGAGCCTGTGTTGCCATCAGCGTCTCTGCAAAGCCACTAACCTCACACGCACAAGGCCAGTCTTGTGTTGAAGAGCCATGAGTCATTCAGGAATATAATTTCCACGTCCAATTCTTTACTGCAATGACGCCAAAGAGGAATTAGCTGAGTCACGCGTCACAATTTTGACATTTAGAAAAAATTTATAGAATGTGTCATCATAACACCACTAGGAGAGACTCTGGTCAACACATTTGCTCTTTTTAAGCCATGACATACACAATAATAATAATAATTAAGGCTGCAAGCAGCGATGGACAGGACCGCTTTGGCTGCTGCCCCCGCGACCTAAACCCGGATAATATTAATACAATTATTACTAATATGAATATTAATAAATAAATGGGTTGTACTTGTATAGCGCTTTTCTACCTTCAAGGTCCTCAAAGCGCTTTGACACTACTTCCACATTTACCCATTCACACACACATTCACACACTGATGGAGGGAGCTGCTAATGTAATATGAATGGTAATCTTATTCAAATATTGTGTCACTGGTGCGTTTATGCGATTTATTAGATTTCATACTGGGACCATCCATCCATCTTCTTTCGCCTATCCGAGGTCGGGTCGCGGGGGCAACAGCCTAAGCAGGGAAGCCCAGACTTCCCTCTCCCCAGCCACTTCGTCTAGCTCTTCCCGGGGGATCCCGAGGCGTTCCCAGGCCAGCCGGGAGACATAGTCTTCCCAACGTGTCCTGGGTCTTCCCCGTGGCCTCCTACTAGCTGGACGTGCCCTAAACACCTCTCTAGGGAGGTGTTCAGGTGGCATCCTGACCAGATGCCCGAACCACCTCATCTGGCTCCTCTCCATGTGGAGGAGCAGCGGCTTTACTTTGAGTTCCTCCCGGATGGCAGAGCTTCTCACCCTATCTCTAAGGGAGAGACCCGCCACCCGGCGGAGGAAACTCATTTGGGCCACTTGTACCCGAGATCTTATCCTTTCGGTCATGACCCAAACCTCATGACCATTGGTGAGGATGGGAACGTAGATCGACCGGTAAGTTGAATGCTTTGCCTTCCGGCTCAGCTCCTTCTTCACCACAACAGATCGGTACAACGTCCGCACTACTGAAGACGCCGCACCGATCCGCCTGTCGATCTCACCATCCACTCTTCCCTCACTCGTGAACAAGACTCCTAGGTACTTGAACTCCTCCACTTGGGGCAGGGTCTCCTCCCCAACCCGGAGATGGCACTCCACCCTTTTCCGGGCGAGAACCATGGACTCGGACTTGGAGGTGCTGATTCTCATTCCGGTCGCTTCACACTCGGCTGCGAACCGATCCAGTGAGAGCTGAAGATCCCGGCCAGATGAAGCCATCAGGACCACATCATCTGCAAAAAGCAGAGACCTAATCCCGTGGCCACCAAACCGGATCCCCTCAACGCCTTGACTGCGCCTAGAAATTCTGTCCATAAAAGTTATGAAAAGAATGGGTGACAAAGGGCAGCCTTGGCGGAGTCCAACCCTCACTGGAAACGTGTCCGACTTACTGCCGGCAATGCGGACCAAGCTCTGGCACTGATCATACAGGGAACGGACCGCCACAATAAGACAGTCCCATACCCCATACTCTCTGAGCACTCCCCACAGGACTTCCCGAGGGACACGGTCGAATGCCTTCTCCAAGTCCAAAAAGCACATGTAGACTGGTTGGGCAAACTCCCATGCACCCTCAAGAACCCTGCCAAGAGTATAGAGCTGGTCCATTGTTCCACCACCAGGACCAAAACTACACTGTTCCTCCTGAATCCGAGGTTCGACTATCCGACGTAGCCTCCTCTCCAGTACACCTGAATAAACCTTACCGGGAAGGCTGAGGAGTGTGATCCCACGATAGTTGGAACACACCCTATCGTCCCCCTTCTTAAAGAGGGGAACCACCACCCCGGTCTGCGATGCTGCAAAGTCTTGTCAACCAAGACAGCCCCACAGCATCCAGAGCCTTAAGGAACTCCGGGTGGACCTCATCCACCCCTGGGGCCTTGCCACCGAGGAGCTTTTTAACTACCTCAGCGACCTCAGCCCCAGAAATAGGAGAGTCCACCACAGATTCTCCAGGCACTGCTTCCTCATAGGAAGACGTGTTGGTGGGATTGAGGAGGTCTTTGAAGTATTCCTTCCACCGATCCACAACATCCGCAGTTGAGGTCAGCAGAACACCATCCGCACCATACACGGTGTTGATAGTGCACTGCTTCCCCTTCCTGAGGCGGCGGATGGTGGTCCAGAATCGCTTCAAAGCCGTCCGGAAGTCGTTTTCCATGGCTGCCCCGAACTCCTCCCATGTCCAAGTTTTTGCCTCCGGGACCGCTGAAGCTGCACACCGCTTGGCCTGTCGGTACCTGTCCACTGCCTCCGGAGTCCTATGAGCCAAAAGAACCCGATAGGACTCCTTCTTCAGCTTGACGGCATCCCTCACCGCTGGTGTCCACCAAGGGGTTTTTAGGATTACCGCCCCGACAGGCACCAACTACCTTGCGGCCACAGCTCCAATCAGCCGCCTCGACAATAGATGTGCGGAACATGGTCCGCTCGGACTCAATGTCCAGCACCTCCCTCGTGACATGTTCAAAGTTTTTCCGGAGGTAGGAATTGAAACTTTCTCTGACAGGAGACTCTGCCAGACGTTCCCAGCAGACCCTCACAATGCGTTTGGGCCTGCCAGGTCTGTCCGGCATCCTCCCCCACCATCGCAGCCAACTCCCCACCAGGTGGTGATCGGTAGAAAGCTCCGCCCCTCTCTTGGTATAGACCATCACAGCCCCTCCCTCAGGAATGTTGGTGCGTGCGCACCAGCAGCAGACGGTACGGAAAAAAAGCGTCTCCCTCACTGTGTCTGCGCACGGCGGCCATTTTTGAAATGGTTTTCAGCGCAGCGGTTTTTTGAAGGCTGATAAAATCAAAACCGTCGCAATAATTAAAACTCTTTCATCAACTTTTAATCAGAAGGGTTCAATCTCTCTCCTGTGGTAGTTTGAAGCCGACACGACAAACGCGCTCAGAGGAGATAATGTTTGAAAAAAGGTGACCGGTTTTTACAAAACTTTTTTTTTGAAGGGGGAATTGCAAACTTCCTGTTAATTTTTGCTGGGAGTTGTCAATATATGAAATGTATGTCTCAGTGAGACCTACATAGAGGTTTTTGTTTCATGTCTCTACGACATTCCTACCGGAAGTTACAGGCAGTTTTGTCTGTGTTTTCTTCCTAGGAGCAGTTCTGTCTGTTTTCTTCCTAGGGGGCGCTAGAGCGCAATTTTTAGTTTTGGGGTTAGTTTTTTTGATTAAATCGCAATGTTCGCCAGTCCTGATGTGTGTGTCAAATTTGGTGAGTTTTGAAGCATGTTAAGGAGGTCAAATTACAGCTCAAAGCTGCGGAATAATAATAAAGAGAGAAAGAAAGAATAAAACGCTAGAAATTCAATAGGGTCGTCCGTCCCAAAGGGACATTTCGTCCCTAATAATAATAATAGGGACTTAAAATTGTTTTTATATGTTGTCTTATATTTTCATCATTAAAAGAATCATATATTCACAAATGTACAGTATGTAAGAATGTGTTTAAAAAAATTTAAGTAAAATATGAATACAAAATAGTATTACGTTCCGGGTTCCAAGTTTGATCCCCGCTTCCGCCATCCTAGTCCCTGCCGTTGTGTCCTTGGGCAAGCCACTTGACCCACCTGCTCTCAGTGGCAGCCACACTGCTTTAAATGCAATTTACATATTGGCTTTCACTCTGTAAAGCGCTAAATGAATATAATTCACCTCACTAAAAACATGTGATGTACCAGAAGAAAGTGGGCAGTTTTACTAAAAGAAAGTTGTATTATTACAATATTTTAACTATAAACTTTTTTTTAACATTAAAAAAAAAGTATTTTACAACTGTTGTTGTTTATCGTAACATACATTTTCCCCCCATGGTTTTAGTACTTAGTACATTCACGTAACATCGAACAATTATTTGGTATATTTTTTTAGTTTTATAACTTTGTTCTTGTAATAATGCGACATAAAAGGATCCAGTTTTCACAGGACTATCTTTGTTCTTACCCAACGTTTTTCTCATACAAAAAAAAAACTGTTACGCAACTTTATTCGTAAAAATATATTTTTTAAATGTATTATTCGTTTAGTGTTTTTTAACAACGGCATTTTTTTTCCCTAGCATTGGATAAAATCTTCGTATTTTCTTTCTAGGTTGCTATATATAACAAAAACATACTAATTTTATGATTTTCTTGTAACTTGCAACTTTTTTACTTGCAGTTTTAGGACAATGTTGTTAAAAAATGCCACTTTTTGGCGTATTTTTCCTCCAATTATTTTGTGACATTTCTATTGAATTTGAAAAAATGTCGTAATTTCAGTAGAAACTATTTGCCTTTATTTCGTTAACATCACAACTTAATTCCTGTCACTTGCCTACAGTTTTACTCCTGGCGTTCTTATGTGTGCTCCTATCACATGTGAATAATGCTGTATAATAGACTGTATTCATAGTATTCACATGTGAATAACATAAATACAGTGTATTATACAGCATTATTCACATGTGAATAATGCTGTATAATAGACTGTATTCATAGTATTCACATGTAAATAATGCTGTATAATAGACTGTATTTATGTTATTCACATATGAATAATGCTGTATAATAGACTGTATTTATAGTATTCACATGTGAATAATGCTGTATAATAGACTGTATTTATATTATTCACATGTGAATAATGCTGTATAATAGACTGTATTCATAGTATTCACATGTAAATAATGCTGTATAATAGACTGTATTTATGTTATTCACATATGAATAATGCTGTATAATAGACTGTATTTATAGTATTCACATGTGAATAATGCTGTATAATAGACTGTATTTATATTATTCACATGTGAATAATGCTGTATAATAGACTGTATTTATAGTATTCACATGTGAATAATGCTGTATAATAGACTGTATTTATATTATTCACATGTGAATAATGCTGTATAATAGACTGTATTTATGTTATTCACATGTGAATAATGCTGTATAATAGACTGTATTTATATTATTCACATGTGAATAATGCTGTATAATAGACTGTATTTATGTTATTCACATGTGAATAATGCTGTATAATAGACTGTATTTATATTATTCACATGTAAAAAAATACCCAAGTGTTTATTGTTTGTGAGTGAACTGTGGTGCTGAATTTCCCCCAGGGATCAATGAAGTACTTTCTATTTTATTCTATTTCTTTGCAAGGTTGTGAGCCACAAACGCTAACAAAGGTGTCTTCCTCAGTGTTGAAAGGCAAGAAACTGAGCCTGCCGGCATAAGAAGGTTGGCGGAGCAGACCAAGTGCGCGCCGAGATTGAAACCACGGAACGTCACGAGCGTCCGGCAAAAAGGAAACATCCGCCTGAGACAGAGAGCCAACTTAACAGGGAAAAACACTATGGATGACCACCGATGGAAGTGGTCTAGGCCCACCAACACCACAGCTGAACTAAAGTCCTTCCAAGGTCCACCGTGGGATTTCTGCGTTCTTGCCTTAAACTTCTTTGCATTGCTGTCCCGATAGAAGAAAGGCTCCAACCCTCCCCCAGCCTGAGGTGCATATGCTTTTTGTTTTGTTTTACAATGTCACAAAATGGGCAATAACTTTGGTAAGAAAATGCACAAATGTACAGTCTTAGTAAAAAAAAAAGTGACATGAAGAGTGCCTGATGAGTTATTGTCCTCACCGTATTTGTTTTTATTGTATACATCTGCTGCAAGACATGTATCCCAAACACATTTCTGCTTCATAAGAAAGATGTTTTCATAATGACACAACCCCTCTGATATTGAACTGCACTCCATTCCTCTTAGTTGTGTACTGTAGTTACACTTCAACTCAGCCTGGGAGGGTTTCCACTGCAAATGGAAGTATCACTTGTGCAGCCATTTTTCATACTACAACACAATATGTGCACGCTTGTTTGCATTTGGACGTTATTACAATTTCACATTAAAGTATCAAGTCAGGAATGGCATTTTTCATACTTGGAAAAATTGTTTTCATTTTGGAAATCACTCTGCTCAGTAGGAATAACTTTGTAGGTCAGATATCAATTATTGTGTTTTTTTGCATATCACCTCCATTAAAGATTTTAATGACACTTGCCGTAGAATGTTGTTGTCCCATCCATCCTCTTCAGCTAATCCGAGGTGGGGACGCGGGGGAAGCAGCCTAAGCAGATAACCCAGACTTCCCTCTCCCCGACTACTTGGTCGAGGTGTTCCCAGGCCAGCCGGGAGACTTGGTCTTCCCAACGTGTCCTCCTGTTGTTGCACCTATTCAAGTCATTAAGCAACACATACGACTCTGCTAAAAAAAAAACACAGGTATTGTGTGTGTGTGTGTGTAAAATATAAAAAAACAATTAAAAAAATATTTAAAAGCAAAAAAACAGGAGTCCGAGGTCGTAATCAAGGTTCAAGTTGTTAGTTTTGGTCCCACATTTATTTTATTATTTATTTAATTTTTATTTTTTTGCCACGTCTATTTCATTTATTTTAGCCACGTCTTCTTCATGTTCCCAACACTGCCAACTACGCCATCATAACTAATACAATAAGCAAACAGAAGTTACAATTAGTCTGACACCCAAAAAAGAAAACGTTGATTTAAAATACATATCAGACATAATCACACCTCATTGGCCTCACAATCTCCAAGGAAATAAAGTGTATTTTCAATCTGAGACTTCCCCCCCCCCACCCCCCCCCCGCTTCCTTAATGTGTCACATATTGTGTCCCCCCCCCACTTCCTTAATGTGTCACATATTGTGTGTCCCCCCCACTTCCTTAATGTGTCACATATTAATCGCCCCCCCCCACTTCCTTAATGTGTCACATATTAATTGTGTGTCCCCCCCGGTTCCTTAATGTGCCACATATTAATCGTCCCCCCCGCTTCCTTAATGTGTCACATATTGTGTCCCCCCCCCCACTTCCTTAATGTGTCACATATTAATTGTGCCCCCCCGCCACCTTAATGTGTCACATATTGTGTGTCCCCCCCACTTCCTTAATGTGTCACATATTAATTGCCCCCCCCCCGCTTCCTTAATGTGTCACATATTGTGTGTCCCCCCCACTTCCTTAATGTGTCACATATTAATTGCCCCCCCCGCTTCCTTAATGTGTCACATATTAATCGCCCCCCCCCCTTCCTTAATGTGTCACATATTGTGTCCCCCCCTGCTTCCTTAATGTGTCACATATTGTGTGTCCCCCCCACTTCCTTAATGTGTCACATATTAAATGCCCCCCCCCCCGCTTCCTTAATGTGTCACATTAATTGCCCCCCCCCCGCTTCCTTAATGTGTCACATATTAATTGTGTGTCCCCCCCGCTTCCTTAATGTGCCACATATTAATCGTCCCCCCCGCTTCCTTAATGTGTCACATATTGTCCCCCCCCCCGCTTCCTTAATGTGTCACATATTGTGTCCCCCCCCCCCCCACTTCCTTAATGTGTCACATATTAATTGTGCCCCCCCCGCCACCTTAATGTGTCACATATTGTGTGTCCCCCCCACTTCCTTAATGTGTCACATATTAATTGCCCCCCCCGCTTCCTTAATGTGTCACATATTAATCGCCCCCCCCGCTTCCTTAATGTGTCACATATTGTGTGTCCCCCCCACTTCCTTAATGTGTCACATATTAATTGCCCCCCCCCACTTCCTTAATGTGTCACATATTAATTGCCCCCCCCGCTTCCTTAATGTGTCACATATTAATCGCCCCCCCCCTTCCTTAATGTGTCACATATTGTGTCCCCCCCTGCTTCCTTAATGTGTCACATATTGTGTGCCCATCCACTTCCTTAATGTGTCACATATTAATTGCCCCCCCCCCCCCGCTTCCTTAATGTGTCACATTAATTAACCTCCCCCCCGCTTCCTTAATGTGTCACATTAATTGCCCCCCCCCACTTCCTTAATGTGTCACATATTAATTGTGTGTCCCCCCCGCTTCCTTAATGTGCCACATATTAATCGTCCCCCCCCGCTTCCTTAATGTGTCACATATTGTGTGTCCCCCCCACTTCCTTAATGTGTCACATATTAATTGCCCCCCCCGCTTCCTTAATGTGCCACATATTAATCGCCCCCCCCACTTCCTTAATGTGTCACATATTAATTGTGTGTCCCCCCCGCTTCCTTAATGTGCCACATATTAATCGTCCCCCCCCGCTTCCTTAATGTGTCACATATTGTCCCCCCCCCGCTTCCTTAATGTGTCACATATTGTGTGTCCCCCCCACTTCCTTAATGTGTCACATATTAATTGCCCCCCCCGCTTCCTTAATGTGTCACATATTAATCACCCCCCCCTTCCTTAATGTGTCACATATTGTGTCCCCCCCCCACTTCCTTAATGTGTCACATATTAATTGTGCCCCCCCGCCACCTTAATGTGTCACATAGTGTGTGTCCCCCCCACTTCCTTAATGTGTCACATATTAATTGCCCCCCCCGCTTCCTTAATGTGTCACATATTAATCGCCCCCCCCCCCTTCCTTAATGTGTCACATATTGTGTCCCCCCCTGCTTCCTTAATGTGTCACATATTGTGTGTCCCCCCCACTTCCTTAATGTGTCACATATTAATTGCCCCCCCCCCCGCTTCCTTAATGTGTCACATTAATTGCCCCCCCCCCCCCCCCGCTTCCTTAATGTGCCACATATTAATCGTCCCCCCCGCTTCCTTAATGTGTCACATATTGTGTCCCCCCCCCCACTTCCTTAATGTGTCACATATTAATTGTGCCCCCCCGCCACCTTAATGTGTCACATATTGTGTGTCCCCCCCACTTCCTTAATGTGTCACATATTAATTGCCCCCCCCCCGCTTCCTTAATGTGTCACATTAATTGCCCCCCCCCCCGCTTCCTTAATGTGCCACATATTAATCGCCCCCGCGCCACCTTAATGTGTCACATATTGTGTCCCCCCCACTTCCTTAATGTGTCACATATTAATTGCCCCCCCCGCTTCCTTAATGTGTCACGTATTAATCGCCCCCCCCCTTCCTTAATGTGTCACATATTGTGTCCCCCCCCACTTCCTTAATGTGTCACATATTAATTGTGCCCCCCCGCCACCTTAATGTGTCACATATTGTGTGTCCCCCCCACTTCCTTAATGTGTCACATATTAATTGCCCCCCCCGCTTCCTTAATGTGTCACATATTAATCGCCCCCCCCCTTTCCTTAATGTGTCACATATTGTGTCCCCCCCTGCTTCCTTAATGTGTCACATATTGTGTGTCCCCCCCACTTCCTTAATGTGTCACATATTAATTGCCCCCCCCCCCCGCTTCCTTAATGTGTCACATTAATTGCCCCCCCCCCCCCGCTTCCTTAATGTGCCACATATTAATCGCCCCCCCCACTTCCTTAATGTGTCACATATTAATTGTGTGTCCCCCCCGGTTCCTTAATGTGCCACATATTAATCGTCCCCCCCGCTTCCTTAATGTGTCACATATTGTGTCCCCCCCCCCACTTCCTTAATGTGTCACATATTAATTGTGCCCCCCCGCCACCTTAATGTGTCACATATTGTGTGTCCCCCCCACTTCCTTAATGTGTCACATATTAATTGCCCCCCCCCCCGCTTCCTTAATGTGTCACATATTGTGTGTCCCCCCCACTTCCTTAATGTGTCACATATTAATTGCCCCCCCCGCTTCCTTAATGTGTCACATATTAATCGCCCCCCCCTTCCTTAATGTGTCACATATTGTGTCCCCCCCTGCTTCCTTAATGTGTCACATATTGTGTGTCCCCCCCACTTCCTTAATGTGTCACATATTAATTGCCCCCCCCCCGCTTCTTTAATGTGTCACATTAATTGCCCCCCCCCCCCGCTTCCTTAATGTGTCACATATTAATTGTGTGTCCCCCCCCGCTTCCTTAATGTGCCACATATTAATCGTCCCCCCCGCTTCCTTAATGTGTCACATATTGTCCCCCCCCCGCTTCCTTAATGTGTCACATATTGTGTCCCCCCCCCCCCCACTTCCTTAATGTGTCACATATTAATTGTGCCCCCCCCGCCACCTTAATGTGTCACATATTGTGTGTCCCCCCACTTCCTTAATGTGTCACATATTAATTGCCCCCCCCGCTTCCTTAATGTGTCACATATTAATCGCCCCCCCCGCTTCCTTAATGTGTCACATATTGTGTGTCCCCCCCACTTCCTTAATGTGTCACATATTAATTGCCCCCCCCCCACTTCCTTAATGTGTCACATATAAATTGCCCCCCCCGCTTCCTTAATGTTTCACATATTAATCGCCCCCCCCCTTTCTTAATGTGTCACATATTGTGTCCCCCCCTGCTTCCTTAATGTGTCACATATTGTGTGTCCCCCCCACTTCCTTAATGTGTCACATATTAATTGCCCCCCCCCCGCTTCCTTAATGTGTCACATTAATTGCCCCCCCCCGCTTCCTTAATGTGCCACATATTAATCGCCCCCCCCACTTCCTTAATGTGTCACATATTAATTGTGTGTCCCCCCCGCTTCCTTAATGTGCCACATATTAATCGTCCCCCCCCGCTTCCTTAATGTGTCACATATTGTCCCCCCCCGCTTCCTTAATGTGTCACATATTGTGTGTCCCCCCCACTTCCTTAATGTGTCACATATTAATTGCCCCCCCCGCTTCCTTAATGTGCCGCATATTAATCGCCCCCCCCACTTCCTTAATGTGTCACATATTAATTGTGTGTCCCCCCCGCTTCCTTAATGTGCCACATATTAATCGTCCCCCCCCGCTTCCTTAATGTGTCACATATTGTCCCCCCCCGCTTCCTTAATGTGTCACATATTGTGTGTCCCCCCCACTTCCTTAATGTGTCACATATTAATTGCCCCCCCCGCTTCCTTAATGTGCCACATATTAATCGTCCCCCCCCGCTTCCTTAATGTGTCACATATTGTCCCCCCCCCGCTTCCTTAATGTGTCACATATTGTGTGTCCCCCCCACTTCCTTAATGTGTCACATATTAATTGCCCCCCCCGCTTCCTTAATGTGTCACATATTAATCGCCCCCCCCTTCCTTAATGTGTCACATATTGTGTCCCCCCCCCACTTCCTTAATGTGTCACATATTAATTGTGCCCCCCCGCCACCTTAATGTGTCACATATTGTGTGTCCCCCCCACTTCCTTAATGTGTCACATATTAATTGCCCCCCCCGCTTCCTTAATGTGTCACATATTAATCGCCCCCCCCCCCTTCCTTAATGTGTCACATATTGTGTCCCCCCCTGCTTCCTTAATGTGTCACATATTGTGTGTCCCCCCCACTTCCTTAATGTGTCACATATTAATTGCCCCCCCCCCCCGCTTCCTTAATGTGTCACATTAATTGCCCCCCCCCCGCTTCCTTAATGTGCCAGATATTAATCGTCCCCCCCGCTTCCTTAATGTGTCACATATTGTGTCCCCCCCCCACTTCCTTAATGTGTCACATATTAATTGTGCCCCCCCGCCACCTTAATGTGTCACATATTGTGTGTCCCCCCCACTTCCTTAATGTGTCACATATTAATTGCCCCCCCCCCCCCGCTTCCTTAATGTGTCACATATTGTGTGTCCCCCCCACTTCCTTAATGTGTCACATATTAATTGCCCCCCCCGCTTCCTTAATGTGTCACATATTAATCGCCCCCCCCCTTCATTAATGTGTCACATATTGTGTCCCCCCCTGCTTCCTTAATGTGTCACATATTGTGTGTCCCCCCCACTTCCTTAATGTGTCACATATTAATTGCCCCCCCCCGCTTCCTTAATGTGTCACATTAATTGCCCCCCCCCCGCTTCCTTAATGTGTCACATATTAATTGTGTGTCCCCCCCGCTTCCTTAATGTGCCACATATTAATCGTCCCCCCCGCTTCCTTAATGTGTCACATATTGTCCCCCCCCCCGCTTCCTTAATGTGTCACATATTGTGTCCCCCCCCCCACTTCCTTAATGTGTCACATATTAATTGTGCCCCCCCCGCCACCTTAATGTGTCACATATTGTGTGTCCCCCCCCACTTCCTTAATGTGTCACATATTAATTGCCCCCCCCGCTTCCTTAATGTGCCACATATTAATCGTCCCCCCCGCTTCCTTAATGTGTCACATATAGTGTCCCCCCCCCCACTTCCTTAATGTGTCACATATTAATTGTGCCCCCCCGCCACCTTAATGTGTCACATATTGTGTGTCCCCCCCACTTCCTTAATGTGTCACATATTAATTGCCCCCCCCCCGCTTCCTTAATGTGTCACATATTGTGTGTCCCCCCCACTTCCTTAATGTGTCACATATTAATTGCCCCCCCCGCTTCCTTAATGTGTCACATATTAATCGCCCCCCCCCTTCCTTAATGTGTCACATATTGTGTGTCCCCCTGCTTCCTTAATGTGTCACATATTGTGTGTCCCCCCCACTTCCTTAATGTGCCACATATTAATCGCCCCCCACAATTCCTTAATGTGTCACATATTAATTGTGTGTCCCCCCCGCTTCCTTAATGTGCCACATATTAATCGTCCCCCCCGCTTCCTTAATGTGTCACATATTGTCCCCCCCCGCCACCTTAATGTGTCACATATTGTGTGTCCCCCCCACTTCCTTAATGTGTCACATATTAATTGCCCCCCCCCACCCCCCGCCACCTTAATGTGTCACATATTGTGTGTCCCCCCCACTTCCTTAATGTGTCACATATTAATTGCCCCCCCCCCGCTTCCTTAATGTGTCACATATTAATCGCCCCCCCCCCGCTTCCTTAATGTGTCACATATTGTGTGTCCCCCCCACTTCCTTAATGTGTCACATATTAATTGCCCCCCCCCGCTTCCTTAATGTGTCACATATTGTGTGTCCCCCCCCACTTCCTTAATGTGTCACATATTAATTGCCCCCCCCCGCTTCCTTAATGTGCCACATATTAATCGCCCCCCCCTTCCTTAATGTGTCACATATTGTGTCCCCCCCTGCTTCCTTAATGTGTCACATATTGTGTGTCCCCCCCACTTCCTTAATGTGTCACATATTAATTGCCCCCCCCCCCGCTTCCTTAATGTGCCACATATTAATCGCCCCCCCCACTTCCTTAATGTGTCACATATTAATTGTGTGTCCCCCCCGCTTCCTTAATGTGCCACATATTAATCGTCCCCCCCGCTTCCTTAATGTGTCACATATTGTCCCCCCCCCGCTTCCTTAATGTGTCACATATTGTGTCCCCCCCCCCACTTCCTTAATGTGTCACATATTAATTGTGCCCCCCCCCGCCACCTTAATGTGTCACATATTGTGTGTCCCCCCACTTCCTTAATGTGTCACATATTAATTGCCCCCCCGCTTCCTTAATGTGTCACATATTAATCGCCCCCCCCCCCCGCTTCCTTAATGTGCCACATATTAATCGTCCCCCCCGCTTCCTTAATGTGTCACATATAGTGTCCCCCCCCCCACTTCCTTAATGTGTCACATATTAATTGTGCCCCCCCGCCACCTTAATGTGTCACATATTGTGTGTCCCCCCCACTTCCTTAATGTGTCACATATTAATTGCCCCCCCCCCCCCCGCTTCCTTAATGTGTCACATATTGTGTGTCCCCCCCACTTCCTTAATGTGTCACATATTAATTGCCCCCCCCGCTTCCTTAATGTGTCACATATTAATCGTCCCCCCCGCTTCCTTAATGTGTCACATATTAATCGTCCCCCCCGCTTCCTTAATGTGTCACATATTGTCCCCCCCCCCGCTTCCTTAATGTGTCACATATTGTGTCCCCCCCCCCACTTCCTTAATGTGTCACATATTAATTGTGCCCCCCCCCGCCACCTTAATGTGTCACATATTGTGTGTCCCCCCCACTTCCTTACTGTGTCACATTAATTGCCCCCCCCCCCGCTTCCTTAATGTGCCACATATTAATCGCCCCCCCCACTTCCTTAATGTGTCACATATTAATTGTGTGTCCCCCCCGCTTCCTTAATGTGCCACATATTAATCGTCCCCCCCGCTTCCTTAATGTGTCACATATTGTCCCCCCCCCCGCTTCCTTAATGTGTCACATATTGTGTCCCCCCCCCACTTCCTTAATGTGTCACATATTAATTGTGCCCCCCCCGCCACCTTAATGTGTCACATATTGTGTGTCCCCCCCACTTCCTTAATGTGTCACATATTAATTGCCCCCCCCGCTTCCTTAATGTGTCACATATTAATCGCCCCCCCCGCTTCCTTAATGTGTCACATATTGTGTGTCCCCCCCACTTCCTTAATGTGTCACATATTAATTGCCCCCCCCCCGCTTCCTTAATGTGTCACATATTGTGTCCCCCCCCCACTTCCTTAATGTGTCACATATTAATTGCCCCCCCCGCTTCCTTAATGTGTCACATATTAATGGCCCCCCCCCCCTTCCTTAATGTGTCACATATTGTGTCCCCCCCTGCTTCCTTAATGTGTCACATTAATTGCCCCCCCCCCCCGCTTCCTTAATGTGCCACATATTAATCGCCCCCCCCACTTCCTTAATGTGTCACATATTAATTGTGTGTCCCCCCCGCTTCCTTAATGTGTCACATATTAATCGTCCCCCCCGCTTCCTTAATGTGTCACATATTGTCCCCCCCCCCGCTTCCTTAATGTGTCACATATTGTGTCCCCCCCCCCACTTCCTTAATGTGTCACATATTAATTGTGCCCCCCCCCGCCACCTTAATGTGTCACATATTGTGTGTCCCCCCCACTTCCTTACTGTGTCACATTAATTGCCCCCCCCCGCTTCCTTAATGTGCCACATATTAATCGCCCCCCCCACTTCCTTAATGTGTCACATATTAATTGTGTGTCCCCCCCGCTTCCTTAATGTGCCACATATTAATCGTCCCCCCCGCTTCCTTAATGTGTCACATATTGTCCCCCCCCCGCTTCCTTAATGTGTCACATATTGTGTCCCCCCCCCACTTCCTTAATGTGTCACATATTAATTGTGCCCCCCCCGCCACCTTAATGTGTCACATATTGTGTGTCCCCCCCCACTTCCTTAATGTGTCACATATTAATTGCCCCCCCCGCTTCCTTAATGTGTCACATATTAATCGCCCCCCCCGCTTCCTTAATGTGTCACATATTGTGTGTCCCCCCACTTCCTTAATGTGTCACATATTAATTGCCCCCCCCGCTTCCTTAATGTGTCACATATTGTGTGTCCCCCCCACTTCCTTAATGTGTCACATATTAATTGCCCCCCCCGCTTCCTTAATGTGTCACATATTAATGGCCCCCCCCCCTTCCTTAATGTGTCACATATTGTGTCCCCCCCTGCTTCCTTAATGTGTCACATTAATTGCCCCCCCCCCCCGCTTCCTTAATGTGCCACATATTAATCGCCCCCCCCCACTTCCTTAATGTGTCACATATTAATTGTGTGTCCCCCCCGCTTCCTTAATGTGCCACATATTAATCGTCCCCCCCGCTTCCTTAATGTGTCACATATTGTGTCCCCCCCCCCACTTCCTTAATGTGTCACATATTAATGGCCCCCCCCCGCCACCTTAATGTGTCACATATTGTGTCCCCCCCTGCTTCCTTAATGTGTCACATATTGTGTGTCCCCCTGCTTCCTTAATGTGTCACATATTGTGTCCCCCCCTGCTTCCTTAATGTGTCACATATTGTGTGTCCCCCCCACTTCCTTAATGTGTCACATATTAATTGCCCCCCCCCCCCGCTTCCTTAATGTGTCACATTAATTGCCCCCCCCCCCCGCTTCCTTAATGTGCCACATATTAATCGCCCCCCCCACTTCCTTAATGTGTCACATATTAATTGTGTGTCCCCCCCCGCTTCCTTAATGTGCCACATATTAATCGTCCCCCCCGCTTCCTTAATGTGTCACATATTGTCCCCCCCCCCGCTTCCTTAATGTGTCACATATTGTGTGTCCCCCCCACTTCCTTAATGTGTCACATATTAATTGCCCCCCCGCTTCCTTAATGTGTCACATTATGTGTCCCCCCCCCACTTCCTTAATGTGTCACATATTAATTGTGCCCCCCCGCCACCTTAATGTGTCACATATTGTGTGTCCCCCCCACTTCCTTAATGTGTCACATATTAATTGCCCCCCCCGCTTCCTTAATGTGTCACATATTAATCGCCCCCCCCCCCCTTCCTTAATGTGTCACATATTGTGTCCCCCCTGCTTCCTTAATGTGTCACATATTGTGTGTCCCCCCCACTTCCTTAATGTGTCACATATAATTGCCCCCCACCCCGCTTCCTAATGTGTCACATTAATTGCCCCCCCCCCCGCTTCCTTAATGTGCCACATATTAATCGCCCCCCCCACTTCCTTAATGTGTCACATATTAATTGTGTGTCCCCCCCGCTTCCTTAATGTGCCACATATTAATCGTCCCCCCCGCTTCCTTAATGTGTCACATATTGTGTCCCCCCCCCCACTTCCTTAATGTGTCACATATTAATTGTGCCCCCCCGCCACCTTAATGTGTCACATATTGTGTGTCCCCCCCACTTCCTTAATGTGTCACATATTAATTGCCCCCCCCCCGCTTCCTTAATGTGTCACATATTGTGTGTCCCCCCCACTTCCTTAATGTGTCACATATTAATTGCCCCCCCCGCTTCCTTAATGTGTCACATATTAATCGCCCCCCCCCTTCCTTAATGTGTCACATATTGTGTCCCCCCCTGCTTCCTTAATGTGTCACATATTGTGTGTCCCCCCCACTTCCTTAATGTGTCACATATTAATTGCCCCCCCCCGCTTCCTTAATGTGTCACATTAATTGCCCCCCCCCCGCTTCCTTAATGTGTCACATATTGTGTGTCCCCCCCACTTCCTTAATGTGTCACATATTAATTGCCCCCCCGCTTCCTTAATGTGTCACATATTAATCGCCCCCCCCCCCCTTCCTTAATGTGTCACATAGTGTCCCCCCTGCTTTCTTAATGTGTCACATATTGTGTGTCCCCCCCACTTCCTTAATGTGTCACATATTAATTGCCCCCCCCCGCTTCCTTAATGTGTCACATTAATTGCCCCCCCCCCGCTTCCTTAATGTGCCACATATTAATCGCCCCCCCCCCACTTCCTTAATGTGCCACATATTAATCGTCCCCCCCGCTTCCTTAATGTGTCACATATTGTCCCCCCCCGCTTCCTTAATGTGTCACATATTGTGTCCCCCCCCCCACTTCCTTAATGTGTCACATATTAATTGTGCCCCCCCCCGCCACCTTAATGTGTCACATATTGTGTGTCCCCCCCACTTCCTTAATGTGTCACATATTAATTGCCCCCCCGCTTCCTTAATGTGTCACATATTAATCGCCCCCCCCCGCTTCCTTAATGTGTCACATATTGTGTGTCCCCCCCCGCTTCCTTAATGTGCCACATATTATGTGTCCCCCCCGCTTCCTTAATGTGTCACATATTGTGTCCCCACCCGCTTCCTTAATGTGTCACATATTGTGTGTCCCCCCCGCTTCCTTAATGTGCCACATATTAATCGCCCCCCCCTGCTTCCTTAATGTGCCACATATTGTGTCCCCCCCGCTTCCTTAATGTGTCACATATTGTGTCCCCCCCGCTTCCTTAATGTGTCACATATTGTGTGTCCCCCCGCTTCCTTAATGTGTCACATATTAATTGTGTGTCCCCCCCGCTTCCTTAATGTGTCACATATTGTGTCGCCCCCCGCTTCCTTAATGTGTCACATATTGTGTCCCCCCCTGCTTACTTAATGTGTCACATATTGTGTCCCCCCCCCACTTCCTTAATGTGTCACATATTGTGTGTCCCCCGCTTCCTTAATGTGTCACATATTGTGTCCCCCCCCTGCTTCCTTAATGTGCCAGATATTGTGTCCCCCACCCGCTTCCTTAATGTGTCACATATTGTGTGTCCCCCCCGCTTCCTTAATGTGTCACATATTGTGTCCCCCCCCTGCTTCCTTAATGTGCCAGATATTGTGTCCCCCACCCGCTTCCTTAATGTGTCACATATTGTGTCCCCCCCCCTGCTTCCTTAATGTGTCACATATTGTGTCCCCCCCTGCTTCCTTAATGTGTCACATATTGTGTCCCCCCCACGCTTCCTTAATGTGTCACATATTGTGTCCCCCACCCGCTTCCTTAATGTGTCACATATTGTGTCCCCCCCACGCTTCCTTAATGTGTCACATATTGTGTCCCCCACCCGCTTCCTTAATGTGTCACATATTGTGTGTCCCCCCGCTTCCTTAATGTGTCACATATTGTGTGTCCCCCCCGCTTCCTTAATGTGTCACATATTGTGTGTCCCCCCGCTTCCTTAATGTGTCACATATTAATTGTGTGTCCCCCCCCGCTCCCTTAATGTGTCACATATTAATTGTGTCCCCCCCCCCCCGCTTCCTTAATGTGTCACATATTGTGTGTCCCCCCGCTTCCTTAATGTGCCACATATTAATCGCCCCCCCCTGCTTCCTTAATGTGTCACATATTGTGTCCCCCCCTGCTTCCTTAATGTGTCACATATTAATTGCCCCCCCCGCTTCCTTAATGTGTCACATATTAATCGCCCCCCCCCCCCTTCTTAATGTGTCACATATTGTGTCCCCCCCTGCTTCCTTAATGTGTCACATATTGTGTGTCCCCCCCACTTCCTTAATGTGTCACATATTAATTGCCCCCCCCGCTTCCTTAATGTGTCACATTAATTGCCCCCCCCCAGCTTCCTTAATGTGCCACATATTAATCGCCCCCCCCCACTTCCTTAATGTGTCACATATTAATTGTGTGTCCCCCCCGCTTCCTTAATGTGCCACATATTAATCGTCCCCCCCGCTTCCTTAATGTGTCACATATTGTCCCCCCCCCGCTTCCTTAATGTGTCACATATTGTGTGTCCCCCCCACTTCCTTAATGTGTCACATATTAATTGTGCCCCCCCCGCCACCTTAATGTGTCACATATTGTGTGTCCCCCCCACTTCCTTAATGTGTCACATATTAATTGCCCCCCCCGCTTCCTTAATGTGTCACATATTGTGTGTGTCCCCCGCTTCCTTAATGTGCCACATATTATGTGTCCCCCCCGCTTCCTTAATGTGTCACATATTGTGTCCCCACCCGCTTCCTTACTGTGTCACATTAATTGCCCCCCCCCGCTTCCTTAATGTGCCACATATAATCGCCCCCCCCACTTCCTTAATGTGTCACATATTAATTGTGTGTCCCCCCCGCTTCCTTAATGTGCCACATATTAATCGTCCCCCCCGCTTCCTTAATGTGTCACATATTGTCCCCCCCCCCCGCTTCCTTAATGTGTCACATATTGTGTCCCCCCCCCACTTCCTTAATGTGTCACATATTAATTGTGCCCCCCCCGCCACCTTAATGTGTCACATATTGTGTGTCCCCCCCCACTTCCTTAATGTGTCACATATTAATTGCCCACCCCGCTTCCTTAATGTGTCACATATTAATCGCCCCCCCCGCTTCCTTAATGTGTCACATATTGTGTGTCCCCCCACTTCCTTAATGTGTCACATATTAATTGCCCCCCCCCCGCTTCCTTAATGTGTCACTTATTGTGTGTCCCCCCACTTCCTTAATGTGTCACATATTAATTGCCCCCCCCGCTTCCTTAATGTGTCACATATTAATCGCCCCCCCCCTTCCTTAATGTGTCACATATTGTGTCCCCCCCTGCTTCCTTAATGTGTCACATATTGTGTGTCCCCCCCACTTCCTTAATGTGTCACATATTAATTGCCCCCCCCCCGCTTCCTTAATGTGTCACATTAATTGCCCCCCCCCCCGCTTCCTTAATGTGCCACATATTAATCGCCCCCCCCACTTCCTTAATGTGTCACATATTAATTGTGTGTCCCCCCCGCTTCCTTAATGTGCCACATATTAATCGTCCCCCCCGCTTCCTTAATGTGTCACATATTGTCCCCCCCCCCGCTTCCTTAATGTGTCACATATTGTGTGTCCCCCCCACTTCCTTAATGTGTCACATATTAATTGCCCCCCCGCTTCCTTAATGTGTCACATATTGTGTCCCCCCCCCACTTCCTTAATGTGTCACATATTAATTGTGCCCCCCCGCCACCTTAATGTGTCACATATTGTGTGTCCCCCCCACTTCCTTAATGTGTCACATATTAATTGCCCCCCCCGCTTCCTTAATGTGTCACATATTAATCGCCCCCCCCCCCCCTTCCTTAATGTGTCACATATTGTGTCCCCCCCTGCTTCCTTAATGTGTCACATATTGTGTGTCCCCCCCACTTCCTTAATGTGTCACATATTAATTGCCCCCCCCCCGCTTCCTTAATGTGTCACATTAATTGCCCCCCCCCCGCTTCCTTAATGTGCCACATATTAATCGCCCCCCCCACTTCCTTAATGTGTCACATATTAATTGTGTGTCCCCCCCGCTTCCTTAATGTGCCACATATTAATCGTCCCCTCCGCTTCCTTAATGTGTCACATATTGTGTCCCCCCCCCACTTCCTTAATGTGTCACATATTAATTGTGCCCCCCCGCCACCTTAATGTGTCACATATTGTGTGTCCCCCCCACTTCCTTAATGTGTCACATATTAATTGCCCCCCCCCCCCCGCTTCCTTAATGTGTCACATATTGTGTGTCCCCCCCACTTCCTTAATGTGTCACATATTAATTGCCCCCCCCGCTTCCTTAATGTGTCACATATTAATCGCCCCCCCTTCCTTAATGTGTCACATATTGTGTCCCCCCCTGCTTCCTTAATGTGTCACATATTGTGTGTCCCCCCCACTTCCTTAATGTGTCACATATTAATTGCCCCCCCCCCCCCGCTTCCTTAATGTGTCACATATTGTGTGTCCCCCCCACTTCCTTAATGTGTCACATATTAATTGCCCCCCCCGCTTCCTTAATGTGTCACATATTAATCGCCCCCCCCCTTCCTTAATGTGTCACATATTGTGTCCCCCCCTGCTTCCTTAATGTGTCACATATTGTCCCCCCCCCGCTTCCTTAATGTGTCACATATTGTGTCCCCCCCCACTTCCTTAATGTGTCACATATTAATTGCCCCCCCCGTTCCCTTAATGTGTCACATATTAATCGCCCCCCCCCCCCTTCCTTAATGTGTCACATATTGTGTCCCCCCCTGCTTCCTTAATGTGTCACATATTGTGTGTCCCCCCCACTTCCTTAATGTGTCACATATTAATTGCCCCCCCCGCTTCCTTAATGTGTCACATTAATTGCCCCCCCCCCCCCCGCTTCCTTAATGTGCCACATATTAATCGCCCCCCCCACTTCCTTAATGTGTCACATATTAATTGTGTGTCCCCCCCGCTTCCTTAATGTGCCACATATTAATCGTCCCCCCCGCTTCCTTAATGTGTCACATATTGTGTCCCCCCCCCACTTCCTTAATGTGTCACATATTAATTGTGCCCCCCCGCCACCTTAATGTGTCACATATTGTGTGTCCCCCCCACTTCCTTAATGTGTCACATATTAATTGCCCCCCCCCCCGCTTCCTTAATGTGTCACATATTGTGTGTCCCCCCCACTTCCTTAATGTGTCACATATTAATTGCCCCCCCCGCTTCCTTAATGTGTCACATATTAATCGCCCCCCCCCTTCCTTAATGTGTCACATATTGTGTCCCCCCCTGCTTCCTTAATGTGTCACATATTGTGTGTCCCCCCCACTTCCTTAATGTGTCACATATTAATTGCCCCCCCCCCGCTTCCTTAATGTGTCACATTAATTGCCCCCCCCCGCTTCCTTAATGTGCCACATATTAATCGCCCCCCCCCACTTCCTTAATGTGTCACATATTAATTGTGTGTCCCCCCCGCTTCCTTAATGTGCCACATATTAATCGTCCCCCCCGCTTCCTTAATGTGTCACATATTGTCCCCCCCCCGCTTCCTTAATGTGTCACATATTGTGTCCCCCCCCCCACTTCCTTAATGTGTCACATATTAATTGTGCCCCCCCCGCCACCTTAATGTGTCACATATTGTGTGTCCCCCCCACTTCCTTAATGTGTCACATATTAATTGCCCCCCCCCGCTTCCTTAATGTGTCACATATTAATCGCCCCCCCCGCTTCCTTAATGTGTCACATATTGTGTGTCTCCCCCACTTCCTTAATGTGTCACATATTAATTGCCCCCCCCCGCTTCCTTAATGTGTCACATATTGTGTGTCCCCCCCACTTCCTTAATGTGTCACATATTAATTGCCCCCCCCGCTTCCTTAATGTGTCACATATTAATCGCCCCCCCCCCTTCCTTAATGTGTCACATAGTGTCCCCCCTGCTTCCTTAATGTGTCACATATTGTGTGTCCCCCCCACTTCCTTAATGTGTCACATATTAATTGCCCTCCCCCCGCTTCCTTAATGTGTCACATTAATTGCCCCCCCCCCCGCTTCCTTAATGTGCCACATATTAATCGCCCCCCCCACTTCCTTAATGTGTCACATATTAATTGTGTGTCCCCCCCGCTTCCTTAATGTGCCACATATTAATCGCCCCCCCCACTTCCTTAATGTGTCACATATTAATTGTGTGTCCCCCCCGCTTCCTTAATGTGCCACATATTAATCGTCCCCCCCGCTTCCTTAATGTGTCACATATTGTCCCCCCCCCGCTTCCTTAATGTGTCACATATTGTGTCCCCCCCCCCACTTCCTTAATGTGTCACATAGTAATTGTGCCCCCCCCCGCCACCTTAATGTGTCACATATTGTGTGTCCCCCCCACTTCCTTAATGTGTCACATATTAATTGCCCCCCCCGCTTCCTTAATGTGTCACATATTAATCGCCCCCCCCGCTTCCTTAATGTGTCACATATTGTGTGTCCCCCCCGCTTCCTTAATGTGCCACATATTAATTGCCCCCCCCCCACTTCCTTAATGTGTCACATATTGTGTCCCCCCCGCTTCCTTAATGTGTCACATATTGTGTCCCCACCCGCTTCCTTAATGTGTCACATATTGTGTCCCCCCCCGCTTCCTTAATGTGCCACATATTAATCGCCCCCCCCTGCTTCCTTAATGTGCCACATATTGTGTCCCCCCCGCTTCCTTAATGTGTCACATATTGTGTCCCCCCCGCTTCCTTAATGTGTCACATATTGTGTGTCCCCCCCGCTTCCTTAATGTGTCACATATTAATTGTGTGTCCCCCCCGCTTCCTTAATGTGTCACATATTGTGTCGCCCCCCGCTTCCTTAATGTGTCACATATTGTGTCCCCCCCTGCTTACTTAATGTGTCACATATTGTGTCCCCCCTCACTTCCTTAATGTGTCACATATTGTGTGTCCCCCCGCTTCCTTAATGTGTCACATATTGTGTCCCCCCCCTGCTTCCTTAATGTGCCAGATATTGTGTCCCCCACCCGCTTCCTTAATGTGTCACATATTGTGTGTCCCCCCCGCTTCCTTAATGTGTCACATATTGTGTCCCCCCCCTGCTCCCTTAATGTGCCAGATATTGTGTCCCCCACCCGCTTCCTTAATGTGTCACATATTGTGTCCCCCCCCCTGCTTCCTTAATGTGTCACATATTGTGTGTCCCCCCCGCTTCCTTAATGTGTCACATAGTGTCCCCCCCCTGCTTCCTTAATGTGTCACATATTGTGTCCCCCCCACGCTTCCTTAATGTGTCACATATTGTGTCCCCCACCCGCTTCCTTAATGTGTCACATATTGTGTGTCCCCCCGCTTCCTTAATATGTCACATATTGTGTGTCCCCCCCGCTTCCTTAATGTGTCACATATTGTGTGTCCCTCCCGCTTCCTTAATGTGTCACATAGTGTGCCCCCCCGCTTCCTTAATGTGTCACATATTGTGTGTGTCCCCCCGCTTCCTTAATGTGTCACATATTAATTGTGTGTCCCCCCCCGCTCCCTTAATGTGTCACATATTAATTGTGCCCCCCCTCCCCCGCTTCCTTAATGTGTCACATATTGTGTGTCCCCCCGCTTCCTTAATGTGCCACATATTAATCGCCCCCCCCTGCTTCCTTAATGTGTCACATATTGTGTCCCCCCCTGCTTCCTTAATGTGTCACATATTGTGTCCCCCCCCACTTCCTTAATGTGTCACATATTGTGTCCCCCCCCCCGCTTCCTTAATGTGTCACATATTGTGTCCCCCCCCCGCTTCCTTAATGTGCCACATATTGTGTCCCCCACCCGCTTCCTTAATGTGTCACATATTGTGTGTCCCCCCGCTTCCTTAATTTGCCACATATTAATCGCCCCCCCCCTGCTTCCTTAATGTGCCACATATTAATTGTGTCCCCCCCGCTTCCTTAATGTGCCACATATTGTGTCCCCCCCGCTTCCTTAATGTGTCACATATTGTGTGTCCCCCCCGCTTCCTTAATGTGTCACATATTGTGTCCCCCCCGCTTCCTTAATGTGTCACATATTGTGTGTCCCCCCCGCTTCCTTAATGTGTCACATTAATTGTGTGTCCCCCCCGCTTCCTTAATGTGTCACATATTGTGTCGCCCCCCGCTTCCTTAATGTGTCACATAGTGTCCCCCCCCCGCTTCCTTAATGTGTCACATATTGTGTCGCCCCCCGCTTCCTTAATGTGTCACATAGTGTCCCCCCCGCTTCCTTAATGTGTCACATAGTGTCCCCCCCCGCTTCCCTTAATGTGTCACATATTGTGTCCCCCCCCGCTTCCTTAATATGTCACATATTGTGTCCCCCCCCGCTTCCTTAATGTGCCACATATTGTGTCCCCCACCGCTTCCTTAATGTGTCACATATTGTGTGTGTCCCCCGCTTCCTTAATGTGTCACATATTGTGTGTCCCCCCCGCTTCCTTAATGTGCCACATATTAATCGCCCCCCCCTGCTTCCTTAATGTGCCACATATTAATTGTGTCCCCCCCGCTTCCTTAATGTGCCACATATTGTGTCCCCCCCGCTTCCTTAATGTGTCACATATTGTGTGTCCCCCCCGCTTCCTTAATGTGACACATATTGTGTCCCCCCCCCGCTTCCTTAATGTGTCACATATTGTGTGTGTCCCCCGCTTCCTTAATGTGTCACATATTAATTGTGTGTCCCCCCCGCTTCCTTAATGTGTCACATATTGTGTCGCCCCCCGCTTCCTTAATGTGTCACATATTGTGTCCCCCCCTGCTTCCTTAATGTGTCACATATTGTGTCCCCCCCCCGCTTCCTTAATGTGTCACATATTTGTGTCCCCCCCCGCTTCCTTAATGTGTCACATATTAATTGCCCCCCCCCCAGCCGCTTCCTTAATGTGTCACATATTGTGTCCCCCCCCCTGCTTCCTTAATGTGTCACATATTGTGTCCCCCCCCGCTTCCTTAATGTGCCACATATTAATCGCCCCCCCCTGCTTCCTTAATGTGCCACATATTGTGTCCCCCCCGCTTCCTTAATGTGTCACATATTGTGTCCCCCCCGCTTCCTTAATGTGTCACATATTGTGTGTCCCCCCCGCTTCCTTAATGTGTCACATATTAATTGTGTGTCCCCCCCGCTTCCTTAATGTGTCACATATTGTGTCGCCCCCCCGCTTCCTTAATGTGTCACATATTGTGTCCCCCCCTGCTTACTTAATGTGTCACATATTGTGTCCCCCCCCACTTCCTTAATGTGTCACATATTGTGTGTCCCCCCGCTTCCTTAATGTGTCACATATTGTGTCCCCCCCCTGCTTCCTTAATGTGCCAGATATTGTGTCCCCCACCCGCTTCCTTAATGTGTCACATATTGTGTGTCCCCCCCGCTTCCTTAATGTGTCACATATTGTGTCCCCCCCCCTGCTCCCTTAATGTGCCAGATATTGTGTCCCCCACCCGCTTCCTTAATGTGTCACATATTGTGTCCCCCCCCCCTGCTTCCTTAATGTGTCACATATTGTGTGTCCCCCCCCGCTTCCTTAATGTGTCACATAGTGTCCCCCCCCTGCTTCCTTAATGTGTCACATATTGTGTCCCCCCCACGCTTCCTTAATGTGTCACATATTGTGTCCCCCACCCGCTTCCTTAATGTGTCACATATTGTGTGTCCCCCCGCTTCCCTTAATGTGTCACATATTGTGTGTCCCCCCCGCTTCCTTAATGTGTCACATATTGTGTGTCCCCCCGCTTCCTTAATGTGTCACATAGTGTGCCCCCCGCTTCCTTAATGTGTCACATATTGTGTGTGTCCCCCCGCTTCCTTAATGTGTCACATATTAATTGTGTGTCCCCCCCGCTCCCTTAATGTGTCACATATTAATTGTGCCCCCCTCCCCCGCTTCCTTAATGTGTCACATATTGTGTGTCCCCCCGCTTCCTTAATGTGCCACATATTAATCGCCCCCCCCTGCTTCCTTAATGTGTCACATATTGTGTCCCCCCCTGCTTCCTTAATGTGTCACATATTGTGTCCCCCCCCACTTCCTTAATGTGTCACATATTGTGTCCCCCCCCCCCGCTTCCTTAATGTGTCACATATTGTGTCCCCCCCCCGCTTCCTTAATGTGCCACATATTGTGTCCCCCACCCGCTTCCTTAATGTGTCACATATTGTGTGTCCCCCCGCTTCCTTAATTTGCCACATATTAATCGCCCCCCCCTGCTTCCTTAATGTGCCACATATTAATTGTGTCCCCCCCGCTTCCTTAATGTGCCACATATTGTGTCCCCCCCGCTTCCTTAATGTGTCACATATTGTGTGTCCCCCCCGCTTCCTTAATGTGTCACATATTGTGTCCCCCCCGCTTCCTTAATGTGTCACATATTGTGTGTCCCCCCCGCTTCCTTAATGTGTCACATTAATTGTGTGTCCCCCCCGCTTCCTTAATGTGTCACATATTGTGTCGCCCCCCGCTTCCTTAATGTGTCACATAGTGTCCCCCCCCCGCTTCCTTAATGTGTCACATATTGTGTCGCCCCCCGCTTCCTTAATGTGTCACATAGTGTCCCCCCCGCTTCCTTAATGTGTCACATAGTGTCCCCCCCCGCTTCCTTAATGTGTCACATATTGTGTCCCCCCCCGCTTCCTTAATATGTCACATATTGTGTCCCCCCCCGCTTCCTTAATGTGCCACATATTGTGTCCCCCACCCCGCTTCCTTAATGTGTCACATATTGTGTGTGTCCCCCGCTTCCTTAATGTGTCACATATTGTGTGTCCCCCCGCTTCCTTAATGTGCCACATATTAATCGCCCCCCCCTGCTTCCTTAATGTGCCACATATTAATTGTGTCCCCCCCGCTTCCTTAATGTGCCACATATTGTGTCCCCCCCGCTTCCTTAATGTGTCACATATTGTGTGTCCCCCCCGCTTCCTTAATGTGTCACATATTGTGTCCCCCCCCGCTTCCTTAATGTGTCACATATTGTGTGTGTCCCCCGCTTCCTTAATGTGTCACATATTAATTGTGTGTCCCCCCCGCTTCCTTAATGTGTCACATATTGTGTCGCCCCCCGCTTCCTTAATGTGTCACATATTGTGTCCCCCCCTGCTTCCTTAATGTGTCACATATTGTGTCCCCCCCCCGCTTCCTTAATGTGTCACATATTGTGTCCCCCCCCGCTTCCTTAATGTGTCACATATTAATTGCCCCCCCCCCCCAGCCGCTTCCTTAATGTGTCACATATTGTGTCCCCCCCCCTGCTTCCTTAATGTGTCACATATTGTGTCCCCCCCCACTTCCTTAATGTGTCACATATTGTGTCCCCCCCCCGCTTCCTTAATGTGTCACATATTGTGTCGCCCCCCGCTTCCTTAATGTGTCACATATTGTGTCCCCCCCTGCTTCCTTAATGTGTCACATATTGTGTCCCCCCCCCGCTTCCTTAATGTGCCACATATTGTGTCCCCCCCCGCTTCCTTAATGTGTCCACATATTGTGTCCCCCCCACCCGCTTCCTTACTGTGTCACATATTGTGTGTCCCCCCGCTTCCTTAATGTGTCACATATTGTGTGTCCCCCCCGCTTCCTTAATGTGTCACATATTGTGTCCCCCCCCTGCTTCCTTAATGTGTCACATATTGTGTCCCCCCCCCCGCTTCCTTAATGTGTCACATATTGTGTCCCCCCATCCGCTTCCTTAATGTGTCACATATTGTGTGTCCCCCCGCTTCCTTAATGTGTCACATATTGTGTGTCACCCCCGCTTCCTTAATGTGTCACATATTGTGTGTCCCCCCCGCTTCCTTAATGTGTCACATAGTGTGCCTCCCTCCCTTCCTTAATGTGCCACATAGTGTGCCCCCCCCCCTTCCTTAATGTGTCACATATTAATCGTCCCCCCCGCTTCCTTAATGTGTCACATATTGTGTGTCCCCCCCCCGCTCCCTTAATGTGTCACATATTAATTGTGTCCCCCCCCCCCGCTTCCTTAATGTGTCACATATTGTGTCCCCCCCCCTGCTTCCTTAATGTGTCACATATTGTGTCCCCCCCCCCGCTTCCTAAATGTGTCACATATTGTGTCCCCCCCCGCTTCCTTAATGTGTCACATATTGTGTCCCCCCCCGCTTCCTTAATGTGCCACATATTGTGTCCCCCACCCGCTTCCTTAATGTGTCACATATTGTGTGTCCCCCCCGCTTCCTTAATGTGTCACATATTGTGTGTCCCCCCCGCTTCCTTAATGTGTCACATATTGTGTGTCCCCCCCGCTTCCTTAATGTGTCACATATTGTGTGTCCCCCCGCTTCCTTAATGTGTCACATAGTGTGTGTGTCCCCCCGCTTCCTTAATGTGTCACATATTAATTGTGTGTCCCCCTCCGCTCCCTTAATGTGTCACATATTAATTGTGTCCCCCCCCCCCGCTTCCTTAATGTGTCACATATTGTGTCCCCCCCTGCTTCCTTAATGTGTCACATATTGTGTGTCCCCCCCGCTTCCTTAATGTGTCACATATTGTGTCCCCCCCCGCTTCCTTAATGTGTCACATATTGTGTGTCCCCCCCGCTTCCTTAATGTGTCACATATTGTGTGTCCCCCCCGCTTCCTTAATGTGTCACATATTGTGTGTGTCCCCGCTTCCTTAATGTGTCACATATTAATTGTGTGTCCCCCCCCGCTCCCTTAATGTGTCACATATTAATTGTGTCCCCCCCCCCCGCTTCCTTAATGTGTCACATATTAATTGTGTGTCCCCCCCCGCTCCCTTAATGTGTCACATATTAATTGTGTCCCCCCCCCCGCTTCCTTAATGTGTCACATATTGTGTGTCCCCCCGCTTCCTTAATGTGCCATATATTGTGTCCCCCACCCGCTTCCTTAATGTGTCACATATTGTGTGTCCCCCCCGCTTCCTTAATGTGTCACATATTGTGTGTCCCCCCCGCTTCCTTAATGTGTCACATATTGTGTGTGTCCCCCCTTCCTTAATGTGTCACATATTGTGTCCCCCCCCCGCTTCCTTAATGTGCCACATATTGTGTCCCCCACCCGCTTCCTTAATGTGTCACATATTGTGTGTCCCCCCGCTTCCTTAATGTGCCACATATTAATCGCCCCCCCCCCGCTTCCTTAATGTGCCACATATTGTGTCCCCCCCGCTTCCTTAATGTGCCACATATTGTGTCCCCCCCGCTTCCATAATGTGTCACATATTGTGTGTCCCCCCCGCTTCCTTAATGTGTCACATATTGTGTCCCCCCCGCTTCCTTAATGTGTCACATATTGTGTGTCCCCCCCGCTTCCTTAATGTGTCACATTAATTGTGTCCCCCCCCCGCTTCCTTAATGTGTCACATATTGTGTCGCCCCCCGCTTCCTTAATGTGTCACATAGTGTCCCCCCCCCCCGCTTCCTTAATGTGTCACATATTGTGTCGCCCCCCGCTTCCTTAATGTGTCACATAGTGTCCCCCCCCCGCTTCCTTAATGTGTCACATAGTGTCCCCCCCCCGCTTCCTTAATGTGTCACATATTGTGTCCCCCCCTGCTTCCTTAATGTGTCACATATTGTGTCCCCCACCCGCTTCCTTAATGTGTCACATATTGTGTGTCCCCCCGCTTCCTTAATGTGCCACATATTAATCGTCCCCTCTCAATTGACATGGGTTAGTATAGCATTACTCGTTGCTGCAACAGCCCCCAATAAGGTCTGCTAGTGTTTTGTATTCACGGGAGGACTTCAACACACGGCCATTATTTCTTTGGTCCAGGAACTTGCAGCGTTTAGTCCGCTGGTGCTGACAACATCACTTCATGACATCACTGCCTAAGATATTCAACATGGCTTGGCTGTTTCTATCATCAAATGTGCTCAACATTTAGAAATAAAGTTGCATGGATTAACATAAAGTACCTTCTTACTCACGTTGTGTGTACAATGTAACATTTCTTCTCCCCAACTGTGATCAAATGTACACGTTGCTTCTGTCAGCAACATTATTTCATCTTCCACTCCCACGTTGTCAAGGTTGTTTGGTAACGAACCCCAAGATGCAGAAATGGAGGCAGGCATGGAATGAGAAACATGATTTAATTAAATACTAAGACAAAAACAAAACCAAAAGGGTACAAACACAAAGCGCGCACGAGGCGGTTAATCAAACAAAAGGAGCTAGCCTGGGAGCTAGAACATAACAAACAGGAGTTTAGCGTGGAAGCTAGCGGGTAGTGAACAGGCAAACAGAAGTCGCACTTGTACAATGAAAAATAAAACGGAAGCAGGGAACAAAAAAACAGTAAGCTACAAACATCAGCTGAATATAGCTTACCGCTACGCTGCAAAGACAAGGTATGACACGACAGGAGCGACAACACATCAAAAGAGCGACTAGACGTGACATCTCAAGACAATACAATGATCCAGCAACTGACACAAGACAAAATAGGAGCAGGCTGATTGACAGCAGGTGTGACCAGATGCCAATCAGCCGCAGCTGAGTGAAAACAGGACACAGGGAGACAAACAGGAAGCTGAACCAAAATAAGAGCACTAGACAGGAACTAAGGACAAGAAATACTAAACACAGAGAAACTAAAACACAAACCAACTGTCAGTGGCAACTCTGACAAAAAGTTGTAGTGCTCTTTTTAACATTTAAATGTTTAATAGACATTTCAATGAATTAGTAAAAACATCCATCCATCCATTTTCTACCGCTTGTCCTGTTGGGGAAATTATACAGTGATGTGTGGACTTTGGCCTTCATAGTTTTATTCACTGTTGAGATTCAAATCCAACAAAACAGGATCTATTTTATTCAAATCTTTACAAGGTTGCAAACATCACATTTGTAACAGCTTTTATGTTGCATTTGATATGACCTCATTTCACCATCATTAACGTACATTTTAGGGGTGTAACGGGACACAAAAATTCGGTTTGGTGCGTACCTCGGTCCAGAGGCTGGGTTCATTTCATTTTCGGTACAGTAAGAAAACAACAAAATATACATTTTTTGGTTATTTGTTTACCACATTTGCAAAATCTTTCACCAAAAATATTTTTCTTAGTGGAATATTTGATGTGAAGTAATGGGAATATTGATTCTGATTCATTATTATGTTTTGAGCAATGACACAAAGAAAAAAAAAACATATTTGCTTTATTAGTCAATGTTGCAACTTTTTCTAAATTACATTTAGCCTTTTAAGCTTTTTTATCCCACTTTTGGTATGTTTTTGTTTATTTTAATAGTATTTTTAGAATGTGCCTTGGGGCGTAAATGGCTTCTGGGCCATACTTTGACACCCCTGCTATGGATAAAATTAAATCTGATAAATCTATGGTTAAAAAGCAGAGCCTGGCGACACATGCACGTCTATCATGACTCTCTTGCTCTCTCTGCCTCTTCCCCTCCCTCACCAATGCTGCTGCGTGCACAATTTGTTTTGTTTTTAATTCGTTCTTAACCCTGAACGTACATTGAAAATACACGCAACCCTAACTTAAAATGCTTGACATTTGAGGCATTTAAGAAACTCCACCCGGACAGCCCCGCAAAAGAGGACATGTCTGGTGAAAAGAGGAGGTGTGGTCAGTCTATCCTAGCCCGGTTGCTGCTAGTGTGTTGCCTCAGTGTGTAATGTTTACACAACGTGCGGTACGCTACCTAATATGTCCGTGTGGAAACTCTTTCGGTACACCTCCGAACTGAACCGAAACCCCCATACCGAAACGGTTCAATACAAATACACCTACCGTTACACCCCTAATAGATTCTGTTCAATTGTTGTAACAATAAATACATACATTCCTTATTTCATAAAAGAATAAATATTTGAGCATATTGTGCTGTAAGATAATGTGAAAACAGTGTTGTACATCGGCAGTGTTGTACATCAGCAGTGTTGTACATCGGCAGTGTTGTACATCAGCAGTGTTGTACATCAGCAGTGTTGTACATCAGCAGTGTTGTACATCAGCAGTGTTGTACATCAGCAGTGTTGTACATCGGCAGGGTTTTTCCCCACTTGAATTATTTCATCTCGTCCTTTGTCAAGATTTCCTCCTCGTTCTCCTCCTCCTTGACTTCCTGCTGGAAGTAGAAAAAAAAACTTTTTAAAGTTGTTCTATTACAAGATTTTAACATATTTTCAATGGTAAATGGGTTGTACTTGTATTGTGCTTTTCTACCTTTTTTAAGGAACTCAAAGCACTTTGACACCACATTCACACACTGATGGAGGGAGCTGCCATGCAAGGCACTAACCAACAGCCATCAGGAGCAAGGGTGAAGTGTCTTGCTCAAGGACACAACAAACATGACAAATTTGGTATGAAGGTGGGGATCGAACCAGGAACCCTCAGGTTGCTGGCACGGCCACTCTCCCAAAGGCACCACGCCGTTAATTTAACAATTCAACTGTTTTGTAACAATAAAACAAAATGACTTTTACAACTGTTGTTGTTTAATATTCACCCCCCCCCTCGTTTTAGTACATCCACATAACTTTGAACAATTTAGATTTTTTTGTTGTGTTTTATGACTTTGTTCTTGTAATAATGCGCCATAAAAGGATCCAGTTCTCACAGTACTTTCTTTGTTCTTACCCGACTTTTTTCTCACAATAAAAAAACTGTTACGCAACTGTATTCCTAAAAATATATATTTTTATTTATTCAGTGTTTTTTAACAATGGCATTTTTTTTTTCAAAACGTAAGAGAAAATGTTCTTATTTTCTGACTGTGTTACTGTAAAAACATTTTTTTTTTAAATTGTGTGACTTTGTTCTTGTAATAATGGGACATAAAAGGCTCCAGTTCTCACAGAACTTTCTTTGTTCTTGCCCGACTTTTAACTTACACAATAAATAAACACAACTTTATACCTAAAATATATACATTTTTTTAATGTATTATTCATTTAGTGTTTTTTAGCAATGCCAGAGAAAATGTTCTTATTTTCTGATTAGGTTGCTATACCTTTTTTTTTTTTTGTCGTTTTATGATTTTTAACATTTTTCTTGCAGTTTTAGGACATTGTTTTTAGAAAAATGCTACTTTTCTTTTGATGTTTTCCTCCAATTGTTTTGTGACGTACTGTAGTTCAATTATTTCTCGTGACGTCAAAAAAACATCATTTCAGTAGCTTGCTGTCATGCAAATGTTTTCAAAGTTGTTTGCGAGTGCTAAAGTTCTTGTACTAAAATCCTAATCCTGATTGAACTCAAACCTTAACCCCTAACTCTGAACCCAGGAACCCAAACCTTAACCTTCATGCCGAGTCCTCGTAGAAAAACACCGTAAACCAAACTTAAAATGTAACCCAAAATCGAAACCTAACCCTTACCCATAGCTCCTAAACGCCAATTCTAAAACCTTTTACCCAAACTTCTAAACTTTTAAATAGTAAAACTGACCTTAACTCTGCTTATGTAGAAGTGGTTTTCAAGAGTGGGACCAGAATACCTTGTCAAGGACTTTACTCCCAGGGAGATTAGTCTAATATTGCTTTCATTCTAATCCTCGTTAAAAGGTGAAGTTGCTAGACCTTGGTCAGCTGTGAGGTTTAAGTGGCTAGACCTTGGTCAGCTGTGAGGTGTGTGGTTTAAGTTGCTAGACCTTGGTCAGTTTTGAGGTGTGTGGTTTAAGTTGCCAGACCTTGGTCAGCTGTGAGGTGTGGTAGAAGTTGATAGACCTTGGTCAGCTGTGAGGTGTGTGGTTTAAGTTGCTAGACCTTGGTCAGCTTTGAGGTGTGTGGTTTAAGTTGCTAGACCTTGGTCAGCTGTGAAGTGTGGTAGAAGTTGCTAGACCTTGGTCAGCTGTGAGGTTTGGTAGAAGTAGAGCAGACTGGAGACTGTGAGGTAGAAGGCTGCAGAGATGGCTGAGACCATCACGGAGAAGAAGGCCAGGCCGGAGAGGACGCAGAGCAGAGTGATGGCCGCCACACTCAGCAGGAACCCTGACAACAACACAACTTTCATCAACTTGATCGTGTGACAGTGTTGTTGTTGTTGTTGTTGTTGTTGTGGTTGTGGCTTACCCTCCAACAACAGCAGGCTGACCGCCGACATGATGGTGGTGGTCACAGCGAAGACGAGGAAGAGTCCCACAGGAACCACAGCCATGACACCGAAGAAGACCACGGCCAGAGCTAACACCGGGCGTCCACTCAGGTACTGACCCACTCTGCTGTTCATCAGCAGTGTTACCTATGAACACAACATGGTGCCTTCACTGTTCACGTTCAACTTAACTCCTTTTTCTAAGAACACAACATGGTGCCTTCACTGTTCACGTTCAACTTAACTCCTCTATGAACACAACATGGTGCGTTCACTGCTCATGTTCAACTTAACTCCTCTATGAACACAACATGGTGCGTTCACTGTTCACGTTCAACTCAACTCCTTTTTCTAAGAACACAACATGGTGCGTTCACTGCTCATGTTCAACTTAACTCCTCTATGAACACAACATGGTGCGTTCACTGCTCATGTTCAACTTAACTCCTCTATGAACACAACATGGTGCGTTCACTGCTCATGTTCAACTTAACTCCTCTATGAACACAACATGGTGCGTTCACTGCTCATGTTCAACTTAACTCCTCTAAGAACACAACATGGTGCGTTCACTGCTCATGTTTAACTTAACTCCTCTATGAACACAACATGGTGCGTTCACTGCTCATGTTTAACTTAACTCCTCTATGAACACAACATGGTGCGTTCACTGCTCACGTTCAACTTAACTCTTGATCCTACGATTCCTTTGGACAAGTAACAAGTTGATTTTCAAAGAAAAAAATGATTTTCAAGGTAAAAGAGGATTTTAAAGACAAAAAATGATTTTCATGACAAAATAGGATTTAAGGTTAAAGTTGATTTTAAAAGACAAAAAAATGGTTTTCAAGGTAAAAGTTGACTTTCAAGACAGAAAATTATTTTCAAGGAAAAAAATATTCAAGGTAAAAGATGATTTAAGACAAAAATTATTTATGACAAAAAATATTTTCAAGGAAAAAGTTTATTTTCATGACAAAAAATATTTAACGTAAAAGTTGATTTTCATTACAAATAAAAATGTTTAAGGTAAAAGTTGATTTTCAAGACCAAAAAATATTTTCAAGGAAAAAAAATATTTTCAAGGGAAAATAATATTTAAGGTAAAAGATGATTCAAGACAAAAATTATTTATGACAAAAAATATTTTCAAGGAAAAAGTTTATTTTCATGACAAAAAATACTTAACGTAAATGTTGATTTTCATTACAAATAAAAATGTTTAAGGTAAAAGTTGATTTTCAAGACGAAAAAAGATTTAAGGAAAAAGTTGACTTTCAAGGTGAAAGTTGATTTTCAAGACAAAAAAATATTTTCAAGGAAAAAAAATATTTTCAAGGAAAAAAAATATTTAAGGTAAAAGTTGATTTAAGACAAAAATGACTTATGACAAAAAATATTTTCAAGGTAAAAGTTGATTTTCAAGATGAAACAATATTTAACGTAAAAGTTGATTTTTATGACAAATACAAATTTTTCAGGGTAAAAGTTGATTTTCATGACAAACAATATTTAAGGTAAAAGTAGATGTTCAAGTTAAAAAAGTTGATTTTAAAGACAAAAAATGATTTTCATGACAAAATAGGATTTAAGGTTAAAGTTGATTTTAAAAGACAAAAAAATGGTTTTCAAGGTAAAAGTTGACTTTCAAGACAGAAAATTATTTTCAAGGAAAAAAATATTTAAGGTAAAAGATGATTTAAGACAAAAATTATTTATGACAAAAAATATTTTCAAGGAAAAAGTTTATTTTCATGACAAAAAATATTTAACGTAAAAGTTGATTTTCATTACAAATAAAAATGTTTAAGGTAAAAGTTGATTTTCAAGACAAAAATATTTCCAAGGAAAAAAAATATTTTCAAGGGAAAATAATATTTAAGGTAAAAGTTGATTTAAGACAAAAATGACTTATGACAAAAAATATTTTCAAGGTAAAAGTTGATTTTCAAGATGAAACAATATTTAACGTAAAAGTTGATTTTTATGACAAATACAAATGTTTCAGGGTAAAAGTTGATTTTCATGACAAACAATATTTAAGGTAAAAGTAGATGTTCAAGGTAAAAAAGTTGATTTTAAAAGACAAAAAAATGGTTTTCAAGGTAAAAGTTGACTTTCAAGACAGAAAATTATTTTCAAGGAAAAAAATATTTAAGGTAAAAGATGATTCAAGACAAAAATTATTTATGACAAAAAATATTTTCAAGGAAAAAGTTTATTTTCATGACAAAAAATATTTAACGTAAAAGTTGATTTTCATTACAAATAAAAATGTTTAAGGTAAAAGTTGATTTTCAAGACGAAAAAATATTTAAGGAAAAAAAATATTTAAGGTAAAAGTTGATTTAAGACAAAAATGACTTATGACAAAAAATATTTTCAAGGTAAAAGTTGATTTTCATGACAAACAATATTTAAGGTAAAAGTAGATGTTCAAGGTAAAAAAGTTGATTTTAAAGACAAAAAATTATTTTCAGCGCCCCCTGCAACCCCAAAAAGGGAATAAGCGGTAGAAAATGGATGGAAGAGAAAAATTATTGGAGGAAAAAATAATTTTCAAGGTAAAAGTAGATTTTCAAGACGAAAAAAGATTTAAGGAAAAAGTTGATTTTCAAGGTAAAAGTCGATTTTCATAAAAAAATTTAAAATTAAGTTAAAAGTTGATTTTCAAGGTAAAAATGATTTTCCTGACAAAAAATATTTTCAAGGTAAGATTTTCATGACAAAAAATTATCTGAACATTTGAATTGCGTGATTGTCAAATATGTGATTAGTTTGTCCTTTTCAGACAGTTTGTAAATACATTTAGGTGGGAGCATGTTAAGCTCTTTTTCATAAATACATAAATAGAAATGATATATAATACATAAAAATAAATGATATATAATATATAAATATAAATGATATATAATACATAAAAAATACGTGATGTATGTGAATGATCCCCTCCACTTGCTACATTGGAAAGTAACTCGCCTGCTGGACGGCAAAACACACCAAATCTACATTCCACACTCACATGTTTTCACATATTCTTCACGGTGCAGTGTTGGCTTACCTTGGGTTTTCTGTAGACCTGCTCAGAGACTGTGGTCCAGTCTTCTCATGTGACATGTACTTCACCATGCAGTGTTGGCTTACCTTGGGGTTACTGTAGACCTGCTCAGAGACTGTGGTCCAGTCTTCCCATGTGACATGTTCTTCACAGTGCAGTGTTGGCTTACCTTGGGGTTGCTGTAGACCTGGTCAGAGACTGTGGTCCAGTCTTCCCATGAGACTTGTTCTTCACAGTGCAGTGTTGGCTTACCTTGGGGTTGCTGTAGACCTGGTCAGAGACTGTGGTCCAGTCTTCTCATGTGACATGTACTTCACCATGCAGTGTTGGCTTACCTTGGGGTTGCTGTAGACCTGCTCAGAGACGGTGGTCCAGTCTTCCCATGTGACATGTACTTCACCATGCAGTGTTGGCTTACCTTGGGGTTGCTGTAGACCTGGTCAGAGACTGTGGTCCAGTCTTCCCATGTGACATGTTCTTCACCATGCAGTGTTGGCTTACCTTGGGGTTGCTGTAGACCTGGTCAGAGACTGTGGTCCAGTCTTCCCATGTGACATGTTCTTCACCATGCAGTGTTGGCTTACCTTGGGGTTGCTGTAGACCTGCTCAGAGACTGTGGTCCAGTCTTCCCATGTGACATGTTCTTCACGGTGCAGTGTTGGCTTACCTTGGGTTTTCTGTAGACCTGCTCAGAGACTGTGGTCCAGTCTTCCCATGTGACATGTTCTTCACCATGCAGTGTTGGCTTACCTTGGGGTTGCTGTAGACCTGCTCAGAGACTGTGGTCCAGTCTTCCCATGTCACATGTTCTTCACCATGCAGTGTTGGCTTACCTTGGGGTTGCTGTAGACCTGGTCAGAGACTGTGGTCCAGTCTTCCCATGAGACTTGTTCTTCACAGTGCAGTGTTGGCTTACCTTGGGGTTGCTGTAGACCTGGTCAGAGACTGTGGTCCAGTCTTCCCATGTGACATGTACTTCACCATGCAGTGTTGGCTTACCTTGGGGTTGCTGTAGACCTGGTCAGAGACTGTGGTCCAGTCTTCCCTTGAGACATGTTCTTCACAGTGCAGTGTTGGCTTACCTTGGGGTTGCTGTAGACCTGGTCAGAGACTGTGGTCCAGTCTTCCCTTGAGACATGTTCTTCACAGTGCAGTGTTGGCTTACCTTGGGGTTGCTGTAGACCTGCTCAGAGACTGTGGTCCAGTCTGCTCAGAGACTGTGGTCCAGTCTTCCCATGTGACATGTTCTTCACCATGCAGTGTTGGCTTACCTTGGGGTTGCTGTAGACCTGGTCAGGGACTGTGGTCCAGTCTTCCCATGTGACATGTTCTTCACCATGCAGTGTTGGCTTACCTTGGGGTTGCTGTAGACCTGGTCAGGGACTGTGGTCCAGTCTTCCCATGTGACATGTTCTTCACCATGCAGTGTTGGCTTACCTTGGGGTTGCTGTAGACCTGGTCAGGGACTGTGGTCCAGTCTTCCCATGTGACATGTTCTTCACCATGCAGTGTTGGCTTACCTTGGGGTTGCTGTAGACCTGGTCAGGGACTGTGGTCCAGTCTTCCCATGTGACATGTTCTTCACCATGCAGTGTTGGCTTACCTTGGGGTTGCTGTAGACCTGGTCAGGGACTGTGGTCCAGTCTTCCCACAGCTGCTCCATCTCACTGCGGCTTTGTTGCATCACACACTTGACTTCAAAGGACAAACTGTCAACAAGACTTGAAAGTCAGTCCTGTCAAAAGTTGTGGGCAGGCAGGATTGGGAGTGAGTGAGAGAGAAGTGAGCTGCTGTGAAAGTTGCCAGAGAGCTGCAGAGTGAGGAGTTTGTGTTGCAAAAATGAACACTAAACATGGGAGAAGTCAATACTTTTATTCTCCTTCCTCCTCCCTTTTCCTGTTCTTGCCCCGCCCACTCACCTCAGCGAGTACGCTGCTGCCCTCTGGTGGCGGAATGGGCAAGTGCAGCCTTTCACAAAGATGAAGACTCCACGATGGACGGGCCTTGCTTGGCCGGAAGTCGGCGCCTGGTATGCTTACACGGTGCTATGAGGAGTGACGGGAGGCGTCTATGCAGCTGAGATAGGCTCCAGCGACTCTGAAAGGGACAAGCTAAGTTAATGGAGAGAAATATATATCCATGCACACACATATCTATATATAAACATACATACATACACACACACACACATATATATATATATATATATATATATATATATATATATATATATATATATATATATAGGCGCCAGCGCCCCCCGCGACCCCGAAAGGGAATAAGCGGTAGAAAATGGATGGATGGATATATATATATGTATATATACAGTGGGGCAAAAAAGCCTTTAGTCAGCCAGCGATTGTGCAAGTTCTCCCACTTAAAATGATGACAGAGGTCTGTAATTTTCATCATAGGTACACTTCAACTGTGAGAGACAGAATGTGAAAAAAAAAATCCAGAAATTTTCAAAAATGTATTCATAAATGATGGTGGAAAATAAGTATTTGGTCAAGCATTCAAAGCTCTCACTGATGGAAGGAGGTTTTGGCTCCAAATCTCACGATACATGGCCCCATTCATTCGTTCCTTAACACGGATCAATCGTCCTGTCCCCTTAGCAGAAAAACAGCCCCAAAGCATGATGTTTCCACCCCCATGCTTCACAGTAGGTATGGTGTTCTTGGGATGCAACTCAGTATTCTTCTTCCTCCAAACACCACCAGTTGAGTTTATACCAAAAAGTTCTATTTTGGTTTCATCTGACCACATGACATTCTCCCAATCCTCTGCTGTATCATCCATGTATCCATTTTGGTATCAACTCAACTGAAGACTGGAGTAGACCCTGCTGAAATCCTATGTATTGAATGTATACAGAATAGTTTTGAATCGGAAAAATATAGTTTTTTAATCGAGAATCGCGTTGAATCGAAAAAATCGATATATTATCGAATCGTGACACCAAGAATCTAATAAATACAGTACATGTATATACATACATACATGTGTGTGTCTATATATATATATATATATATATCTATATATATATATATATATATATATATATATATATACAAACATAAATACATACATGTAGATACATACATACATGTATATACATGCATACGAGTATATTCATAAATACATACATACATGTATATACATACAAACATACATGTGCATACATACAAACATACATACATGTATAAACATACATACATACATACATACATATACATACATACATGCATATACATACATACATGTATATAAATACATACCTACGTACATGTATATACATACATGTATATACATACAAACATACATGTGCATACATACAAACATACATACATGTATAAACATACATACATACATACATACATATACATACATACATGCATATACATACATACATGTATATAAATACATACCTACGTACATGTATATACATACATACATACATATATATACATACAAACATAAATACATACATACATGTAGATACATACATACATGCATATACATACATACATACATGTATATAAATACATACCTACGTACATGTATATACATACATACATACATATATATATACATACAAACATAAATACATACATACATGTAGATACATACATACATGCATATACATACATACATACATACATACATGTATATAAATACATACCTACATACATGTATATAAATACATACCTACATACATGTATATACATACATACATACATATATATATATATATATATATATATATATATATATATATATGTATATATATATATATATATATATATATATATATATATATATATATATATGTATATATATATACAAACATAAATACATACATACATGTATATACATACATACATACATACATACAGAAGTGGGTAGAGTAGCTAGAAATTGTACTCAAGTAAGAGTACTGTTACTTTAGAGATTTATTACTCAAGTATAAGTAAGGAGTAGTCACCCAAATATTTACTTGAGTAAAAGTAAAAAGTATGTTGTGAAAAAACTACTCAAGTACTGAGTAACCGATGAGTAACCTGATTAGATTAGATTAGATTAGATTAGATAGTACTTTATTTATTCCGTCAGGAGAGTTCCTTCAGGAAAATTACAATGTTCAGCACAATCCCATTCAAGATCAGACAAACTTTACAGGGAGACAGAACAGGATCGCTGACGGGTCTGCCGGCTTCCAGCGCCCCTTACAAAAAAGGTGAGATACAGGTAAACAGGGGTGGGGGAATGGTAGAAAAAAAATAGAAGATTAAAATAAAATTTAAAAAATCGGTCTTAGCCTAGGCCCTGGAGAGGAGGTGCAGACTGAAGCCAAGGGAAAAGAACAACTCATAGCCATAGTACACATCCCTCTTCCATGTGTGTAAGAGGGAAACATCAAACATCAAAGAACACAGAGGACATTAAAGACATTAAAGCAGCAGATACAAGCAGACACTTCTTCATACAGCTATGAATAAAAAGTAAAAGAAACATATCCACTATGGTGGCCTCTGTGGTGTTCCACGCCATCGTCTGCTGGGGAGGAGGGAGCATGGCCAGAGACAGGATCAGACCCAACAAAGCAACCAAGACAGCCGACTCCACTCTCGGCCAGTGTCCAGTCCGCATGGATGAGCGAGGATACGTCCAAAGTGACTGAGGTGTCCGACACCTGCTCACCCAGTCAAGACACCGCGAAGCCTCTCCGTCCCAGTAGCTCAGTGCTAGCTCCGCAGTCCTGTCCCCTCATCCGCATCTCCTCCAGTCCCTCCAAACAGACTCTGGTGTGGCAGAGACCCAGCAGCTGGTCTCCATGGCCAAAAGGCTACCGGGAGGCAGATCCAGAAGTCCACAAAAAAAGCACCACAGAGGTCACGAAAGTGCCACCCCTTGTCACACAGTCCCAAAGGGTCCCGGACCAAAAGGCAAAAAAATATAATAACACATGAAAACACTTACGGCAACAAATAATGCACAAAAACATAAAAATAGCAATGAGCAAATTCAGAGCCAGGAATATCTCTTAAGCAACTAAAACAATAATTTATATTAAATAATAGTACATTAAAATACAACAAAAAATAAATGGCACATTGAGCCACAATAACTTAACAGCACCATAGGCTCAGTAGGCATTCATTGATTTGATTGATTGATTGATTGATTAAAACTTGTATTAGTAGATTGCACAGTACAGTACATATTCTGTACAATTGACCACTAAATGGTAACACCCCAATAAGTTTTTCAACGTTTATCAATTACTTAATAAATGATCAAGTCGAAGTGATCTACCTCATATATACATACACACACATATCATTTATATATATATATATATATATACATTTATATATACAGTATATAATTTATATTTATTTATTTTGCCGTTTTTGTTGACATGTTGAAGGTGTTTTAATGAATATACATGCATGTTTAACATATAGATTCCTATCTTTCATGAAGACCAGAATATAAGTTGGTGTATTACCTGATTCTGATGACTTGCATTGATTGGAATCAGACGTCCACGTTTTCAAATGGAGGAGAAAAAAAGTTCCTCTTTTCTGTCTAATACCACATGAAAGTCGTTGTTTTTTGGCATCTTATTTGTCCAGCTTCCATATTCCTTTTTATACACTTTACAAGAAATACATTGGCGGCAAACTCCGTAGCTTGCTAGCTTGTTTGCGCTGGCTTTCGGAGACTCTTATTTTGTTAGCGCATCCGCGATGGAGCGGCACTTTTATTGTGAAAACAGGAACTGTGCGATCAGTCTTTAGGCTTTTGACGGGAAGTACGGTTGAAATAAAAAGTGTCTTTTTTCCTTTACACTTTTGATTGATTAATTGATTGAAACTTTTATTATTAGATTGCACAGTACAGTACATATTCCGTACAATTGACCACTAAATGGTAACACCCCAATAAGTTTTTCAACTTGTTTAAGTCGGGTCATGTGACCGCCTGGCTCTGTTTGATTGGTCCAAGGTCACCAGTGACTGCATGTGATTGGTGAAACGCAGGCATGCCTAGATTCTACTTTGAAGCTCTGTCATTAACCAAAACAAACATTAATAGATCGATTAAAAAAAGTAGTGAGTAACGAGCTGAATGTAGATAAATGGAACGGAGTAAAAGTAGCCTTTCTTCTCTATAAATATACTCAAGTAAAATTAAAGGTTGTTGCATAAAAACTACTCGTAGAAGTACAATTTATCCCAAAAGTTACTCAAGTAAATGTAGTGCGTTACTACCCACCTCTGGTAAAGAGTAAGTGTTTTGTTTCACTATCATTGTGGTTTAGTGTAAGCGGTTCTCAAGGCGAGTGGTTAAAGCAGCTATCTTCCAATCAAAGGGAAGGGAGTTCATGGGTCAGGTCCATCCATCGCTAACTTGGAAATCTCCACTCACACTTTTATATCATAGTTTACCGTCAACGCTTCACAATTAAATACGTTATTGGGGCCTGAAATCTCACTTTCAGTGGGCCAAGGATAGCTAAGTAGTGGAAGCAGCTACCTCCCAATCAAAGGGTACAGGGTTCAAATCCCAGTCATGACCATCCATAACTAGGAAAGCTCCAGCCGGATGAGCTGGTATTTTATATCATAGATTACCAAGACAGGTTCGCAATTAAATATGTCATTGGGGCCCAAAATGTGTCTGTATGCAGTACAAGGGTAGCTGAGTAGTTCAAGCAGCTATCTACAAATCAAAGAGGTCTGGGTTCAAATCCCACCCAGGTCCATTGGTAACTATGAAAGCTCCAGTGGCAAGAGTAAATATTTGATCTCATTGTTTACTGAGACAGATTCGCAAATAAATATGTCATTGGGGCCCAAAATCTATCTCTAAGACATCCAAGGATAGCTGAATGGTTAAAGCAGCTAACTCCCAATCCAAGAGTGCAAGGATCAAATCCCTGCCAGGTTCACTGGTAACTATGAGAACTCCAGCAGCAAGTGTAAATGTTTTATATTATAGCTCACTGAGACAGGTTCGCGGTTAAATATGTCATTGGGGCCCGAAATCTTGTCTAAGGAAGACCAGGGATAGCTGAATGGTTAAAGCTGCTAACTCCCAATCAAAGGGCACTGGGTTCGAATCCCAGGCAAGTTGATCGGTAACTAGGAAAGCTATTGTTTTGTATCATAGTTTACTGAGACAGGTTATCAATTGAATATGTCATTGGGGCCCGAAATCTATCTCTAAGACATCCACGGATAGCTGAGTGGTTAAAGCAGCTAACTCCCAATCCAAGAGTGCAAGGATCAAATCCCTGCCAGGTTCACTGGTAACTATGAAAACTCCAGCAGCAAGAGTAAATGTTTTATATTATAGCTCAGAGACAGGTTCGCGATTAAATATGTCATTGGGGCCCGAAATCTTGTCTAAAGAAGACCAGGGATAGCTGAATGGTTAAAGCTGCTAAATCCAAATCAAAGGGCACTGGGTTCGAATCCCAGGCAAGTTGATCGGTAACTAGGAAAGCTATTGTTTTGTATCATAGTTTACTGAGACAGGTTATCAATTGAATATGTCATTGGGGCCCGAAATCTGTCTCTAAGACCTCCACGGATAGCTGAATGGTTACAGCAGCTAACTCCCAATCCAAGAGTGCAAGGATCAAATCCCTGCCAGGTTCACTGGTAACTATGAGAACTCCAGCAGCAAGTGTAAATGTTTTATATTATAGCTCACTGAGACAGGTTCGCGATTAAATATGTCATTGGGGCCCGAAATCTTGTCTAAAGAAGACCAGGGATAGCTGAATGGTTAAAGCTGCTAAATCCAAATCAAAGGGCACTGAGTTCGAATCCTAGGCAAGTTGATCGGTAACTAGGAAAGCTATTGTTTTGTATCATAGTTTACTGAGACAGGTTATCAATTGAATATGTCATTGGGGCCCGAAATCTGTCTCTAAGACCTCCACGGATAGCTGAATGGTTACAGCAGCTAACTCCCAATCCAAGAGTGCAAGGATCAAATCCCTGCCAGGTTCACTGGTAACTATGAGAACTCCAGCAGCAAGTGTAAATGTTTTATATTATAGCTCACTGAGACAGGTTCGCGATTAAATATGTCATTGGGGCCCGAAATCTTATTTAAAGAAGACCAGGGATAGCTGAATGGTTAAAGCTGCTAAATCCAAATCAAAGGGCACTGAGTTCGAATCCTAGGCAAGTTGATCGGTAACTAGGAAAGCTATTGTTTTGTATCATAGTTTACTGAGACAGGTTATCAATTGAATATGTCATTGGGGCCTGAAATCTGTCCTTAAGAAGACCAAGAATAGCTGAATGGTTAAACAGCTAGCTCCCAATCAAAGGGTCCTGGGTTCAATCCCCGTCAGGTCGATCGGCTTGCCGAGCCAAAGAGAGGGAACGCCGGAAAATGTGGGGGTGCACCACCTCCCCCACACAAAGGAAAGCTACGTGGTAGCTGCTTAATTAACTTATAGTTAAAAAGGTAAGTGTGGGTAATAATAATAACAAATAGTCTATAGTCCAAATGTCTAAGGGTAATTTCGGGGGTTAGCACCTCCTGAGGCTAAAGTTGGTAAGTGTACCATCGGTAATTCCTGGCTGGGATGGCTGGGAACAGGAACATGAATAATTCATCAGTGTGAGTGTTGACCAATCAGCTCTCCTCGGTCTGACCAACAATTAGTTAATAAAAAAATATATATAAAATAAATACAACAAATTGGAATTATTGAAGAGAGAAAAAATTCTAATTGGATAATAAAAAATAAAAATAAATGGGTGGACGAATCCTCCTGACTAGCTGCAATTGAATAATAAAAAATATAAATGATGAATAATTGGATGATGACAGAAAGATAAAGCATAATTTTAATAAATGATATGCAATTAAGTTTTCTTAATAGTGTTTTTAATATTATCTATCCTTCTTTCTATTCATCCAAACTTTTTTTCTTTTTCATTATCCAATTGAAATTTTTTCTCTCTTCAATTATTCCAATTTGTTGTACTTATTGGTACTTTAAAAAAAATGTTTTATTAACTAACTTATTGACTAATTGTTGGTCGGACCGAGGCTTTAAAGTGCCTTATTTTCGCTCTCTGTGAAGACACTGGCCATTTCCCTGTGACATACATGTACATACATACATACATACATACATACATACATACATACATACATACATGTATATACATATGTACATATATGTATATACATACATATGTGTACATACATACATATATGTACATACATACATGTATATACATGCATACATACATGTACATACATACATGCATGTATATACGTACATGTACATACATACATGCATGTATGTATATATATATACATACATGCATACATACATACATATGAGTACATACATACACACATACACACATACATACATACATTATATACATACATAGATACATATATATACATACGTACATATATGTATTTACATATATACATACATGTATATACATACATACCTACATACATGGATATACATACATACATACATACGTGTTCATACATACATACATACATACATACATGTATATACATACGTAAACACATATATGTATATACATACATACATACATACATACATACATACATGTATATACAGACATACATACATACACACACATATGTACATATATGTATATACATACATACATACACATACATACATGTATATACATACATACATACATACATACATACATGTATATATACGTACATACATACATGTATATACACACGTAAACACATATGTACATATATGTATATACATACATACATATACATACATACATACATGCATTTACATACGTACATACATACATGTATATACACGTAAACACATATATGTATATACATACATACATACATTATATACATACATAGATACATACATACATACATACATACATATACATACGTACATATATGTATATACATACATACATACATGTACATACATACATACATACATACATACATGTACATACATACATACATACATGTACATACATACATACATACATGTATATACATACATACCTACATACATGCATATACATACATACATGTATACATACATACATGTACATACATACATGTACATACATACATGTACATACATACATGTATATACATACGTAAACACATATATGTATATACATACATACATACATACATACATGCATACATAAATGAATATACATATGTACATATATGTATATACATACATACATGTATATACATACATACATACAAACAAACAAACACACATGTGTATATATATACATACCTACATATATGTATACATGTGTATACATACGTACATACATACATGTATATGCATACGTACATACATACATGTATACACATACATAAACACATATGTATATACATACATACATACATACATTATATGCATACATGGATACATACACACATGTATTAACATACGTACATGTATGTATATACATACATACATACAAACATACATACATACATGTATATACATGTATATACATACATACTCACATACATGCATATACATACATACATGTATACATACATACATGTATATACATACATACCTACATACATGCATATACATACATACATAAATGTATACATACATACTTACATGTATATACATACGTACATACATGTATATACATACGTAAACACATATATGTATATACATACATACATACATGTATATATATACATACATACATACATGTACATACATACATACATACATGTATATATACATAAATTCATACATACAAACATACATGTATATATACACACATACATACATACATACACACATACATATATGTATATACATACATACATACATACATACACATATGTATATACATACATATATACATACATATATGTATATACATACACACATATACATGCATACATACATGTACATACGTACATGTATATATATATATATATATATATATATATATATATATATATATACATACCTACATACATACACACATACATGTATATACATACGTAAACACATATATGTACATACATACATACATACATACATACATACATACATACATACAAACATACATTAATGTATATATATACATATATACATATATACATGTACATACATACATACATACATACATACATACATACATGTACATACATACATACAAACATGTATATACATAAGTACATATATGTACATACATACACATACATACATGTACATATATATATACTCACATACATGCATATACATACATACATGTATACATACATACATACATGTATATACATACATACATACATACATACATGCATATACATACATACATAGATGTATACATCCATCCATCCATACATACATACATACATACATACATGTATATACATACGTACATACATACATGTATATACATACGTAAACACATATATGTATATACATACATACATACATGTATATATATACACATACATACATACATACATGTACATACATACATACATACATGTATATATACATACATACAAACATACATGTATATATACACACACATACATACATATATACACATACATACATACATATATACACATACATACATACATATATGTATATACATACATATATACATACATATATGTATATACATACATACATGGACATACATACATGTACATATGTACATATATGTATATACATACGTACATACATACATACATACATACATACCTACATACATGTATACATACATACACACATACATGTATATACATACGTAAACACATATGTATTAACATACATACATACATACATACATATATATATACATACATACATGTACATACATACATACATACATACATACATACATACATACATACATACATACGAGTACATACATACATACATGTACATACATACACACAAACATGTATATACATAAGTACATATATGTATATACATACATACACATACATACATGTATATATATTTATATATATACATACCTACATACATACATACATATATATACATACGTACATACATACATACATGTATAAACATACGTAAACACATACATGTATATACATACATACATGTATATATATACATACATATGAGTATATACATACACACATACATACATATGAGTACATACATACACACATACATACATTATATACATACATTGATACATACATACATACATACATACATACACACATACATACATACATTATATATATACATAGATACATACATGTATATACATATGTACATATATGTATATACATACATACATACACACATATATTATATACATACATAGATACATACATACATGTATATACATACGTACATATATGTGTATACATACAAACATGTATATATACATACATGTATATACACACATACATACATACATGAATAAACATATGTACATATATGTATATACATACATACATATATACATACATGTACATACATACATACATACATGTATATATATACATACCTACATACATGCATACGTACATGCATTTACATACATACATACATGTGTATACATACGTACATACATACATGTATATACATACGTAAACACATATATGTATATACATACATACATTATATACATGCATGTATATACATACATACATACATAAATGTATATATATACATACATACATGTATATACATACATCCCTACATACATGTATATACATACATACATACATACATGTATATACATACAAACATGTATATACATACATCCCTACATACATGCATATACATACAAACATACATGTATATACATACATCCCTACATACATGCATATACATACATCCCTACATACATGCATATACATACATACATACATACATACATGTACATACATACGTACATACATACATGTATATACATACGTAAACGCATATATGTATATACATACATACATACATACATACATAAATGAATATAC
>NC_084633.1:42072799-42077799 GCF_033978795.1 Nerophis ophidion | reverse complement strand
TATGTATATACATACATACATACATATATGTATATACATACATACATACATGTACATATGTACATGTATATATATACATACCTACATACATGAATACATACATGTATATACATACATACATACATATATGTATGTACATACATACATACATATATGTATATACATACATACATATATGTATATACATACATACATGCATACATACATGTACATATGTACATGTATATATATACATACCTACATACATGTACATATGTACATGTATATATATATACATACCTACATACATGTATACATACATGTATATACATACATACATACATGTATATATACATACATACATACATGTACATACATACATACATACGAGTACATACATACATGTATATACATGCATACATAAATACATACATACATAAATACATACATACAAACATGTATATACATAAGTACATAAATGTATATACATACATGTACATACATACATACATACATACATACACATACATACATACATACATACATATACATACGTACATACATACATGTATACAGATACATGTATATACATACATACATACATGTATATATACATACATACATACATACATACATTTGAGTACATACATACACACATACATTATATATACATATATACATACATACATGTATATACACATATATACATACATACATGTATATACATACGTACATATATGTATATACATACGTACATACATACATACACACACACATACATACATACATACATTATATACATACATACATACATGTAAATACATCCATACATATATGTATATACATACATACATACATACACACATACATTATATACATACATAGATACATACATACATACATGTATATACATACGTACATATATGTATATACATACATACATACATACATACATTATATACATACATAGATACATACATACGTACATGTATATACATACGTACATATATGTATATACATACATACATGTATATACATACATACAGATATTTACATATATACATACCATCCGTCCATCTATGTTCTTCCGCTTGTCCGAGGTTGGGTCGCGGGGGCAGCAGCCTTTGTCTAGTTCTTCCCGGGGGATCCCGAGCTGTTCCCAGGCCAGCCGGGAGACATAGTCTTCCCAAAATGTCCTGGGTCTTCTCCATGGCCTCCTACCGGTTGGACGTGCCCTAAAGGAGGCGTTCGGGTGGCATCCTGACCAGATGCCCGAACCACCTCATCTGGCTCCTCTCCATGTGGAGGAGCAGCGGCTTTACTTTGAGTTCCTCCCGGATGACAGAGCTTCTCACCCTATCTCTAAGGGAGAGACCCAAACTCATTTGGGCCGCTTGTACCCGTGATCTTATCCTTTCGGTCATGACCCAAAGCTCATGACCATAGGTGAGGATGGGAACGTAGATCGACCGGTAAATTGAGAGCTTTGCCTTCCGGCTCAGCTCCTTCACCACAACAGATCGGTACAACGTCCGCATTACTGAAGACGCCGCACCGATCCGCCTGTCGATCTCACCATCCACTCTTCCCTCACTCGTGAACAAGACTCCCAGGTACTTGAACTCCTCCACTTGGGGCAGGGTCTCCTCCCCAACCCGGAGATGGCATTCCACCCTTTTCCGGGCGAGAACCATGGACTCGGACTTGGAGGTGCTGATTCTCATTCCGGTCGCTTCACTCGGCTGCGAACCGATCCAGCGAGAACTGAAGTGAAAAATCCACTATGCAAAGTAAAAGCCATTTATCAACAACATCCAGAAATGCCGCCAGCTTCTCTGGGATCGAGATCATCTAAGATGGACTGCTGCAAAGTAGAAAGGTGTTCTGTGGTCTGACGAGTCCACATTTCAAATTATATTTGAAAACAGAGGACGTGGTGTCCTCCGGAACAAAGAGGATAATAACCACCCGGATTGTTATAGGCGCAAAGTGTAAAAGCCAGTATGTATGATGGTATGGGGGTGCATTAGTGCCCAAGGCATGGGTAACTTACACATCTGTGAAGGCACCATTAATGCTGAAAGGTACATACAGGCTTTGGAACAACATATGTTGTCATCCAAGCAACGTTATCATGGACGCCGCTGCTTATTTCAGCAAGACAAGTGTTACAACAGCGTGGCTTTGTAAAAAAAAGAGTGCGGGTACTTTCCTGGCCCGCCTGCAGTCCAGACCTGTCTCCCATGGAAAATGTGTGGCGCATTATGAAGCGTAAAATAGGACAGCGGAGACCCCGGACTGTTGAAGGACTTAAGCTCTACATAAAACAAGAATGGGAAAGAATTCCACTTTCAAAGCTTCAACAATTAGTTTCCTCAGTTCCCAAACGTTTATTGTGTGTTGTTAAAAGAAAAGGTGATGTAACACAGTGGTGAACATGCCCTTTCCCAACTACTTTGGCACGTGTTGCAGCCATGAAATTCTAAGTTAATTATTATTTGCAAAAAAATAAAATAATGTTTATGAGTTTGAACAATCAAATATGTTGTCTTTGTAGCATATTCAACTGAATATGGGTTGAAAAGGATTTGCAAATCATTGTATTCTGTTTATATTTACATATAACACCATTTCCCAACTCATATAAATAAATAAATGATAAATGGGTTGTACTTGTATAGCGCTTTTCTACCTTCAAGGTACTCAAAGCGCTTTGACACTACTTCCAAATTTACCCATTCACACACACATTCACACACTGATGGAGGGAGCTGCCATGCAAGGCACCAACCAGCATCCATCAGGAGCAAGGGTGAAGTGTCTTGCTCAGGACACAACGGACGTGACTAAGTTGGTACTAGGTGGGATTTGAACCAGGGACCCTCGGGTTGCACACGGCCATTCTCCCACTGCGCCACCCATCCATTTTCTACCGCTTATTCCCTTTCGGGGTCGCGGGGGGCGCTGGCGCCTATCTCAGCTACAATCGGGCGGAAGGCAGGGTACACCCTGGACAAGTCCCAACTCATATGGAAACAGGGTTTTTATACACATACACAAACACATTATATATATATATATATATATATATATATATATATACTCCAAAAAGGACCCACAGACAACTCACGATTTCCAATTGATCAACTTTTAGGGGGACGGCGTGGCGCAGTGGAAGAGTGGCTGTGTGCAACCCGAGGGTCCCTGGTTCAATCCCCACCTAGTACCAACCTCGTCACGTCCGTTGTGTCCTGAGCAAGACACTTCACCCTTGCTCCTGATGGGTGCTGGTTAGCACCTTGCATGGCAGCTCCCTCCATCAGTGTGTGAATGTGTGTGTGAATGTGGAAGTAGTGTCAAAGCGCTTTGAGTACCTTGAAGGTAGAAAAGCGCTATACAAGTACAACCCATTTGTCATTTATTTATTTATTTTATTTTTTCCTACTTGAAGCCACGTTGGTTTAATTTCAGTCGACCTTCTAACTCCTCATCAGGTTGTCCACCTTTAAAGCAGAGAAAGAGATGTTAATCTAATTACAAAGATATTTTCAAACAACTTTTCACAAATGCTTTTAAACCTCTGAATAATGTTTTAAACATTTTACATAATTTAATTATTAGCAAGAGTCAAATGTGACTTTATCCTTTAAACTTTGCATAAATCTTCTGTACTTTTAATATTTGCCATTTTAGCTAAAGCTTTTACATTTGACATGTGCTTTAATCAACTTGCCATCAAGTGTTCAAAGACATTATGCAATCAAAGGTCAGAAGGTAAATACAGTAATGCAGTGGTTCAACTTGAAGGCAGCAGTTCAAACTAACAAATGAAAAAGTCCAGTAAGTAAATGAAGAAGTTTGCAGGCACAAGTTCAACTTAACAAAGAATTTGGATCGTCATCAAAAGGAAACATAATCAGCGACCTTTGGTGCGTTTGGAGAAACTTGTTGAGGAGATCTTGTGGCTGCTTGCTGCTCTTCTTTCTTCCATGGAGCTTGTTTGCTGGACGAGTGACTGCAGAACATCCTTCCTCTTCAGGTGCCTTCAATTAGTCATGTGGTGGCCATTTTACCTTAGCATTCTGGGAATTGTAGTTTAAATGAATTTGACCATGGAGGGCATGGATTAATGACACTGCTGAGCTTTTAACTCCACACACACACGCATATATATATATATATATATATATATATATATATATATATATATATATATATATATATATATATAAGTATGTATATATATGTATATATATATATATATATATTTATAAATATATATATATATATATTTATATATATATATACATATACACACATATATATGGTCAGCACGGTGGAAAAGGGGTCAGTGCATGTGCCTCACAATACGAAGGTCTTGAGTTCAATCCCAGACAACAACATATATGCATGTACATCAACAGCATATTTGCATGTACATCAACAACATATTTGCATGTACATCAACAACATATTTGCATGTACATCAACAACACATTTGCATGTACATCAACAACATATTTGCATGTACATCAACATCATATAGGCATGTACATCAACAACATATTTGCATGTACATCAACAACATATTTGCATGTACATCAACAACACATTTGCATGTACATCAACAACATATTTGCATGTACATCAACATCATATAGGCATGTACATCAACAACATATTTGCATGTACATCAACAACATATTTGCATGTAGATCAACATCATATAGGCATGTACATCAACAACACATTTGCATGTACATCAACAACATATTTGCATGTACATCAACATCATATAGGCATGTACATCAACAACATATTTGCATGTACATCAACAACATATATGCATGTACATCAACAACATATTTGCATGTACATCAACATCATATAGGCATGTACATCAACAACATATTTGCATGTACATCAACATTACATAGCTGTGTTGACATAGATGATGTGCTTGCTGCTACACCAGCACTAATGCTATTAAAGCTCCATGAAGAGCATAAAGTGCGCAGATA